>NW_028270162.1:47485065-47649904 GCF_037043375.1 Chiloscyllium plagiosum | reverse complement strand
AAAGAATGTGAAAAGTGGTATAACCTGTTTTTTCAGCAACTTTGAGTGGTTAAGTAAAAATAAAGCCCTATCACTCACTCTAAAATCAACAAGTAACAATTTATCTAAGTGAACAAATTAACTAAACTATTAACAAACTGAACAAATCCCTTCTAACTACTAACTATTCCTGAATAAAGCAAGATACAAAAGTGGAGTTTAGTTATGAGGTAACAGCCAGGTTATCTATCTTCCAGAATGTTTTGTGCCTTCTGTCGATTCTCCTGCCAGGAATGCCTTTTCCATCATTGTTACCGTTTATTATTTAGATGGTACTTTCTCTAACATAGATGACTGATAGAGCTTTGATGGATGAAAGTTAACTGAGGTCTTTGTCCAACTGCCCCCTTCTTTTGTACCCTTTATGAAATATTCATGGTCTTGTGTTGTCAAAACTATCAGATTTAAATTTAATAGATTTTTGATATCTTAAGTACCTGGTTCAAATTGGCTAAATTCAAAAACCTGTTGTCTTGGTTAAAAAAAAACCTGCTTGGCCTGTTAACTGAAGAAGGGCTTATGCCCGAAAAGTCGATTCTCCTGCTCCTCGGATGTTGCCTGGCCTGCTGTGTTTTTCCAGCACCACATTTTTCAACTCAGCATCTGCAGACCTCACTTTCTCCTGGCCTGTTGACTGTACAGCCTTTTGATACACGCTTCATTTCAGGCTTTTGGTGTGTTTGCATTTTTTAAAGGGACCATGCAATGCTCCCCCCCCCCCCCCCCAATTGACAATTTTACAAATACCAAATTTTAACTTGCTCCCAGTCTGCAATTACTGTACCCAATTTTGCAACACCCATCATGGCAGGTCAAGTTCAAATTCACTAAAGACTGGATTAGATTCCCTACAGTGTGGAAACAGGTCTTTCGGTCCAACCTGTTCACACTGACCCTCTGAAGAGTAACCCACTAACTAATGCACCTAACACTATGGGCAATTTAGCATGACCAATTCACCTGACCGGCACATCTTTGGACTGTGGGAGGAAACCCACGCAGAGGCTAGGAGAACGTGCAAACTCCACCCACAGTTCCCCGAGGCTGGAATCGACCCTGGGACGCTGATGTTTTGAGGCAGCAGTGCTAACCACTGAGCCACCAAAATCTTGAATCAAGAGTCTTATGATAAAACCATTGTTGATTGTCAAGAAAAACCCATCTGGTTCACTAATTTTATTTAGGGATGGAAACTGTTGTCCTTACTTGGTCTGGCCTACATGTAACCCTGGATCCACAGAATGTGGTTGACTCTTAACTGCTTAATAGGCAATTAGGGTTGAGCAATAAATGCTGGCCTAGCCAGCTTTGTCTATGTCCCATGAATGAATATTAAAATCAACTGATTAAGTTGTTCCCTATATATTGCACATAATTGCTTGGAATAGGCTTCCTTTCACACTCTAAACTTTGGAATGTGGATTTTAAAAAACATTTTACTGTGGACCATTAACCTCAACACATTTGAACTCAATACATACTGTGACACAGCATGACATAAATAATGGGGTTTAGCAAACGTTTCATCTGATAGCTGCAGCAGCAATAATAGATTCATTTATTTAGTCTCTTGCATGAAGTTATGAGCTTGAAGTGTTCCAAGGGTAAAGGGAATATATCTTTCAAAAAGTAAGGTTATTATTTCTGGATAAGTTGATATTGTTAATTACTTGTAATATATCCGTGGCTGCCTTTGATACCTGGATAACAGCAATTTTAAATGTTAATACATTGCAAACTTGTTAATTTATATTTTTGTGTAATTAATTCATCACTTGAAATTCTGTAACCACACCTATGGGTTATAAAAAAAAATTTGCTGTAGATGCACTAACACCATGTGAAATGGTGTCACCTTATTGCACATTTTCTCAGCAGGGGGGGTTATGTGTCCTACTTTTAAAAGAAGACTTTAACAATGGATGCTTCATGTTGTGCAACTCTTCTTTAGACATGAGCCAACAAGTTCTGTAATTGGTTAGTTTTCCAAAATTGAAATGACTTGTAGATTTTGCATTTAGTATTGTACTTCACTGAAATATTGGTGGTCATGCTACCATTTTAGGTCTGAGTTGAATGAGGCTGCTGAGTAAATTGGAATTTTAAACTTTTAGTTTCAGCCTAGTTTTGCAGTGTTTATCTTCGAGGCAACAAAATGCTAATTGTCTTTAATTGAAAAGAAGGCGTGGGGATTTAAAGAAAAATGTCTATATTGTGGTGCTGCTTGTGAAACCTTGATAATTGAATAACAAATTCACAGCTGAATTTTACATAATCCTTATGTAGTGTTTTCTTACAAAGGCCTCTAGTGGTGCAGTGGTATTGTCTCTACCTCTGAGCCAGGGGGCCCACGTTCAAGTCCCACTGTTCCACGGGTGTAACACCTAATCAATCTGATAAGAAGTATTATCTGTGCTTGCTTCACAGCTTTCAGCTCCTAGGTTTGGGGAAGTTTTACCTCCGGCTGATGAATAGCTAGCTATTGTGATTCAGTCTGTTCTACGTAAGACGTTAAATGAAGCAGAAACTGAAATCTGGGGTTCAGCAAAATTCCTGGACTTAACGTTTTGTCCTGGTATGAATGATATGGTTACTGGGACGAGGCATCTGTCATATGTCCTGTCTTGTAATCTCTTTAGTTTTGTAATGTTTTGACCTAGCTGGGAACGTTGGAACTGCACAAAGTGAATGCTTCTGAATCACTTGTTAATTCTTTCTGTAGAATCAGCATTGAATCAATCCGTCCTTGCTTTTAGTCCAGGGAATCCTCCTCCGTGTGTTGGCAGCTTGGAAGATGATGCATGCTTTCCTTCATTTGCTCAGGTAATTTCAATTGAGGTGAAAATGGATAACGTACTCTCTGGCATAAATATGCACTTCTGGTATGAGCAGGTTTTGAATACAAAATTGTGCACAAGTTACTTTTACCAACCAAGATTAAAATTAGGATAATGCTTGGTTTCAAGTTGTGTACCTTACTGGTTTCTCAAGAAATGGAAGTAGAGGTCTGAGGATTAAAGGCCTCTAACTACCTGGAATTTGGGAACAGGGTGCTTATTTTGAGGGGGTTAAGAGAAATACTTATATACAGTATGGAGAATTAAAGAAAAGGAACATTATACTCCAGCCACAAATTTGTAATCTGTTAGGTCGCATTTTTTAAAACTCGTGTTGACTAGATTCATCCAACTCTGAATTCTATGAATCATCTTGTGTAGTTTTTATGAAAAAAATAACTTGATGAAATTTAATTGTTTCATTGGAATTAAATGCTTTGAGGAAATCTCTTCTACTTCCCCACATCTCTTTTTGACTCCTCTGTCTGTGTTTTTAGCTTGTCAGTCACCTAGGCTTGGTTGAGTTGTGGTTTCCTCCGGGTAACCATTCTAGAAAAGCTAAATTTCTGTCCTACTATTTACTTTCATCATCATCAATCTGATGTCAACTCAGTTGCTGAAACCCTTTGTCACATCTAGACTCTCTCTGAACTGCCGTACCTCTCTTCTGCATTCCACAAGCCATAGCTTAGCTACGTTTGGCACCTGATACAAATTTAACTTCCTTTTGTATTTAAATCCCAAATAGTCTCAATCTTCCCTATCTCCAGCCTTCTACTCTACAATTTCCCCAATATCCATGGTCTTCTGTCATGTTGTGCATTTCTTCCCTACACCCTGCTGCTCTATCTCCATCTTTAGTCTAGATCCTCTTTAAAACTCATCTCAGGTTTTTCGTCACATTACCTAATCTCTCCTCCTCTGGTTTGGTATCTATTTTTTCTCAGTCCTATGACATAATGTTTTTCGACAAACGTTTTAAATACCGGTACTTGGTATATTTTTCCTTACAGATGTTGAGGGATGGGAAGGCTAAGGCAGAAGTGTGGCCCAAAGTAACTCCAAGAAAAGGTGATATTTTCTAAAGTATAGAAACATTTAACAAGACTGTAATTGTGTTAATGATGATTTTCACATAGGGAGGTTGGAGTACTGATTTAAATTGTTTTGACAGCAGAAACCAGTTTGATGCCTCCACCTGCAGCAGATAGTGATGGAGAAAGTGACATTTCAGACCGTGTACCTGTACCAAGTTTTCAAAATTCCTTTAGTCAGGCTATGGAGGCAGCATTCCTCAAGCTTGATAAAGTTCCGGGCTCAGAGTTCTGCGCAGGTAGGTGGTTTGCTCCTCTTGGGAGGGAAGGAAGAGGAAATTGGTTGAATTAAAGGCAATAATCAATATGTTGACATTAATTTTATTTTAGGAAATGGTGTATGGTTGTAACATTAAAATTTTGCTCGCTTTGGCACTATGGGTTGCTCATGTAATTGTGAGCTGTGGACGCAGCTCTATGATGGAATGAGCCTGTTGTCAGTACTGCTTTAGACTACGTACAAGGAAGCATTGGAGTAGTTTGGAGAGACTTTTACTGGTTTTGTGGTAATTATTTAAATAATTCTCTGAATAAAGAAAGTAAAGTATATCTCCCCTAATGCAATGATATTTTTTCATGTGATGCAGCAAGTCTCTTGAATATTTAAATAGCCAGTGATTAATTCATAAGAGGTCCTTGCAGAAATTGCAAGACAGTATAGGTTAGATAAATACAAAGCAGTAGTTTTCTTTCAGTTTCAACTGTTCACTTATTTCTCGTGTAATGCTCCAAAAAGCCAGTAAATGAAGGGTAGAATTGGAGTCAATCTTCACACATTTTATATTTAGTTATATACATGGAAGCATGCACCTAACCCCACAACCGCTTTATTCTGTCTCAGGCTTAAGTCACCAGTTCATATCTACTATTTGTTTACAATTAAATGCAATGAATATATAACTAACACTTTACAGAACAACGTCCCATGTCTTTTCACAACAAGCAGCAAATCAGATCTTAACCTTCATGTACCCCTAAATATTTTTCTCCTCATTTTCAAAATTCAAAAGTAGGGTGACATAAGACACAAGGAGCAGACGATTCATTCAGCCCCCTGGGCCTACTCCTCCAATCAGTGTCATGGCTGATCTAATTGTGACCCAAATACCACTTTCCTGTCTGCATCCAATAACTCTTGACATAATATTAAGCTAACTTAGCCTTGAATACATTCAGTGACCCAGACTCCAATCCTTTTCGAGGGAAGTGTGTTCCAGGACATGATGTGTTGTTCTATGTAGATAATTTGACTAATACATGCAGATAAAAAAGTAATCGCAGTTACTATTGGGTAATGACAGCACTATTTAGTCTTTTGGTAATCAAAGTTTGGGTGAAGATTTGTAGCTCGGGTGCTTGTTGTTGTGGTTCTGTTTGCCAAAGCTGGATATTTTTATTGCAAACGTTTTGTCCCCTGTCTAGGTGACATCCTCAGTGCTTGGGAGCCCTCCTGTGAAGCGCTTCTGTGGTGTTTCCTCTGGCATTTATAGTAGCCTGTCCCTGCCGCTTCCGTTTGTCAGTTTCAGCTGTCCGCTGTAGTGGCCGGTATATTGGGTCCAGGTCGATGTGTTTGTTGATGGAGTTTGTGGATGAGTGCCATGCTTCTAGGAATTCCCTGGCTGTTCTTTGTTTGGCTTGCCCTATAATGGTAGTGTTGTCCCAGTCGAATTCATGTTGCTTGTCGTCTGCGTGTGTGGCTACTAGGGATAGCTTGTCGTGTCGTGGCCAGTTGATGTTCGTGGATGTGGATCGTTAGCTGTCTTCCTGTTTGTCCTATATAGTGTTTTGTGCAGTCCTTGCATGGGATTTTGTACACTCCATCGGAAATGACAGCCAGACTACTGCGACCACTAGGACTTATAACAGCACACAAACCAACAGCCACCCTCAGACAACAACGCACTAGAACGAAGGACCCGATACCCAGCATGAGCAAAACTAATGTGTACAAAATCCCATGCAAGGACTGCACAAAACACTACATAGGACAAACAGGAAGACAGCTAACGATCCGCATCCATGAACATCAACTAGCCACGAAACGCCACGATCAGCTATCCTTAGTAGCCACACACGCAGACGACAAGCAACATGAATTCGACTGGGACAACACTACCATTATAGGGCAAGCCAAACAAAGAACAGCCAGGGAATTCCTAGAAGCATGGCACTCATCCACAAACTCCAACAAACACATCGACCTGGACCCAATATACCGGCCACTACAGCGGACAGCTGAAACTGACAACCGGAAGCGGCAGGGACAGGCCACTATAAATACCAGAGGAAACACCACAGAAGCGCTTCACAGGAGGCTCCCAAGCACTGAGGATGTCACCTAGACAGGGGACAAAATGTTTGCAATAAAAATTTCCAGCTCGGCGAACAGAACCACAACAACAGTCTTTTGGTAATATATTTGACTTTGCCTAGATGCATGAAAAGGCATTAGGACTAGTGAGAATCTTTCATATATACAGTAAGAATAATCAGATCTTGCTGAGAAGCTGTAAAAAGGTGTTTTTGTATTCTTTCAAAATCCACATCTTACACTTGGCTACTCTTCAGCTTGAGTGATTTAATTTGTCATTTAGCAAAATGTTTTAAAAAAAAAACTGGTGAATAATGCTCCCAGTGTACCAATGAAATGAACAAAATACTTAGCAAACAATTAACTTTAAAAGTAGGGATGTGGACATTTTTCCTCTAATTATGGATCCTTTTCTCTTGCAGAGGAGAGGAATCGGAAAAAGAAGAAAAAAAAGCAGATGTTGCTCTTCAGTACTTCAGTAGTTCACACAAAGTAATGTAGGCAATCATTGCCCATTTCACCCATTTCAGAATCCCAGGCAGCCAGTGCCTGTATTTGCATTCATTGCTGTCTGTGCAAAAATAATTTTGTTTGCTGCTATAGTTTGAATTTTTGGTTGTATTTCAAATCTGGAAGATTACAACATTGGCAATTGTTTGAGTGGCTTGTCATTGAAAGTTTGCCTCCTGTTTTATGTATACAGGTTTCACAGCTTTGAGGTTAAACATCATAACCAATTTATATAGCTTGTGACATGGGACTTTTTTAAACAAGGGAAATTCCAATAAAATCTGGAGCTTAACTTCTGTTATGTGGACAGTGGGGGCTAATTTCTTTTGCTGTTATCACCCTCTACCCCAATTATTTTGTAAATAATTGGCACTTTATTTTCTTTCAGCTAATATTTGTCATTGTTAGTCAGGTGGTGTTTTGGCCCATCTTATCCCTTCCACCATCACTGAAGATTTGCAAAATATTCTGCACCTCAAAATCAAATGAATCAGTGATAAACATTGGGCCTGTAAGTATCACTCCTAACAAGGTTATGCTACTGGTGGCACAATATAAATTAAAATTAGCTGGAGTTTCCCTTTTTTGAAAATTTTAATTTGAAAAGTATCTTTTTAAAAAAGTGACTGTCAAGTATCTAATGAAGTGTTGAGTTCAGCTTTGTTACTTCTACCCTTCACCCTTTTTTTTTCATGCAACAGCAGAGTAATAGATGCAATAAAAGACTCTTATGCAGTGTGTTCATTTTCTGCCTTCTCCCATAAACGGGTCAATGCCTACTGCATGATGCTCTGGAAAACCATAGCCGATCACTTAGAATGACCAGTTTCTCTCATATAATTGGAATCTTTAGATCTCATTTAGTTTGAGGGAATAGTTAGTCAATCTGGCACATCTGACCAGGAAAACCACTGTTCTGCCCTAGAAAAATAATTTACACAAGGCTTCTTTTACTGGCTTTCCCTTTTCTTCAACTTAATGCCATTGTTTATCAACCTGCTCAGCTGTTATTACACACCTTTTGGAGCAGGTGCAACTTGAGCCTAGACCTTCTGGCTCAAAGAAACACTAACACTGCACTAATAGCCATCTAAACCAATGAAATAAAACACTTAGAAATAATCAAACTGATCTTCTGCACCAGTAGCTAAGTATATTGCAACAATGACTAATTGTTGTAAGATGTTTCCCTTTTAAGCACCACTATTTCTTGACCTTTGTCCATGACTAATTTTTTTAATGCTGTATTGCAATTGGTGCAAGCACAAGGGTTTTAAATGATCTCGAACATTCCCAAATTCAAGTTTAGTCTAAGGAGATGAGTACACCCAGCTCCAATTGTGAACATTGTTACTTCTGTACATATTATATTTCACATTCCGATGTCCTGCAGCATATAGGTTTGTAATTTGATAACTACATGGTAAGCTTAAAATGAGAGTATGAACAACTGCATTGAAAAATGCTTTTTACTTTGATTTTATGGGCAGTATTAATTGAAGAAATGGACTAATAGATAATATCTTAAAGAAAAGAAACTATATTTAATTTTGTAGGCTTACTCTGAAATCCTCAAGGCACAGATTGTTAACCTAAGTTGGGTGTAGGTTGCAGAGAGTCTGATAGATCAAGTATTTGATTGAGTTTTACTAGCTGAGCCAAATTTGTAGCCTTGATTATACATCAACTACAACAAGCAATAATATTTCTTCAAATTCATTTGTGGATTAAAAGTTACACAGGCAATATCAGCAGTAATCACCCATTTTTAAGTGGCCTAATAGTCAATGGTTTATTAGCCATTTTAAAAATCAACTTTTGGCTATGGGGAGCTCTCTTTGGCCGGTATAGATAAGGATGACATTTCTTTTCCTGATGGATATAATGAACCAGGTGGGTTTTTAATAATCATTTAGTTTCATGATACGATTACTGATAGCAAATTTAGTTCAATTAAATAAAGCTGAACTACACCTAACTGTTGTGGTTTAAGCCCAAAGTAACATGATTTATTTAAACTGCCCCAGAGATGACCTAGCAAGGTTTTCATTTGGAAGGTAGCTTACCATATAAGTGCCAACTTTTCATCTTTAAGACTATGCCTACAAAGGCTAAGCATCCAATAGCAAATATCATTCTGGACTAGTTTTTAATCACTTCAGTCCGTGCAATAAAAGTTCTTTTCCACTACAAGGCTGCCCTAATGAAAAGAAGTGAGGTGTTTAACAGTGAAGAATGGTCTGGGGTGTTGCAAGCTCTAAATCTGAACTAAAGATTATTCAATTTTCAACACCATGATTGTTCAGATGGAACAAATACCACAATGCAGTTCTTGCTGTTTTGCAGTTTATTTTCATAACTTAATTCACATCTGTCTCTTCATCTTGATACTTCAATTGCTCTTGCTCCATTTCTTTCAGTGAACAACTCAAGATTGACCTTTGAATGGATTCCCTCTCCCCTGAAAACAAAAGTGAAAAGACATTAAAAGCATCTGTTTGGATGGGTCAAAAAAGTTGAGGTTTTGTATAAGATCTTAAGGTTTCAATTAAATCTGCTGAAATCATCACCACATGATAAAAGTGGTACCTTAGCAGAGAAAGCAGTCAATATACTCAAGTGACCTTTTTTCCATAAAAGAAGTCAACATTGTAGCTGATTTAACCAAATAGTTTTTGTCAGACTTGATTAGTGTCTCACCTGTCTGATTCACACATTACTGGTGCTTCAATAATTTCTCTGATAGAGGTATTTTAGCTTTATCTATTGGAGGGATATCTGGAGGTGATCCTTTAAACAAGGCATTTAAAAAGGAAACAATTGTTTTGAAAATGGATAGTGGAAATGGGAAACCACAGTACTAACTCAAAGTAAAAGTTTCTCACCTTTGGTTTTACAGTCTTTCAGGAGGAGGAGCAATTGCTTGCGGTTATACTGGATGAGGAACTTCTGGCAGGTTCGGATAGTACCTCAAAAGACCAGAATTCATTAATAGTGCAGTTTTAAGGACAACTTAGGATTTAAAAGTTTAAAAAGCAAGAGTTTTTTAGGGTATTAGACTCAAACTTAACTTAAAACAGGTGTAACAACTCAATAGCCAATTCTGCATCAGAAGTTTCATCATTCCTACCTCCCACATGCAGTGTGCTGAAGGAACAGGGGTACTTTTGGTTCTTGCTCTCCAGGAAAGTGATGAACTGCAGGGCGGACCATAACAGTCGGTAGAAATCTTTCCGACATCTCAATAAGACTATCCCTGTGTAGGCATTTAGATACTTGACTGGGAGAGAAGAGAAAAAAAATCAGTAACACATACATGTGAACTGTCCATTGTATTTTTTAATACCATGGCTTGCTGGGGTCCAAAGCAGAATGTGCATTAATTACTCAATCCTAGAAGAAAAAGATTGGGCTGGGACAAATATGATTGGCTTCCATTTTCAACAAAGGTCACCCATAATCTCCATTTTAGTTCCACAGATTTTCTCACTTAGAATAATGCAGAGGAGGCCCCTTGTAAATGTTGAGTCAATGTTCCACAGTAGTCCTACAAATAAGTGTGTATTCAATTCCCTTTTGAAGTTTCTCTTCAATCTGCTTTATCACTTTAAAATGTTTTGAAAGCAAAATCACCCTCCCTTCTCCTGGTAGTATCCTTATCAAAATTCTAAATGTTGACTTCTTTGATCACTGACTCTCTTGGGATGAAAACCATTTCTCTTTTTTAAAAAAAAACAAACATTCTTAAGCTGCTTTGTTGAGAAGGACAAATGGCTGTTTGACAAGTTAATCACTGAAGGATATTTGTTGAATTGTGGGCTGTGCTCGAAGCAAAGTAGATGAAATTAGTTATTCCAAAAATCACATGCAAAGAACGATAGTTGCTAAAGTTTTTGTTCTCCCAGTTGGTTGTTACAGCAATGTTTAGTGCATTCATTCTTTGCTTCATCGTGTACATCACTACTTAACCCTTCTGAATTTTTGGGAAGCAAAGGAATAGGAGAGGACTATTTTTTCAAGAAAGGCTTCTTCAAAACTAATGAACTCATACATTTACTATAGATACTGGATGCATAGGGCTATTTTATAAGAATATAGTTTGAATGTAACATGTTTCAGCATTATATAGGACAGGAGTTATTGGTAAGCAGAGAACAAAAGTATAAAATCTCATTCTGCCAATTATATACAATCACTGATCAGTTATTTTGAACATCAAGGAGTGCTCATTGCTGGGTAAGAATTAGAGCACAATATGCTCAAACTATTGCAAACAAAAGACGGAATTCAACTGCAAGTCCAACTCTAGTTTTACATAAAGACTTCAGGTGCCTTTAAGACCAGCCAAACAGCAGCTCCATTTCTAATTTTATAGCTAATGAATGGAAGTGGCTAAAGGAAGTGGAAAAGTGCACAAACATCAAAATGTTCTATGGGTGTTGCATCACAAATGATTCTTGGGAGGCACAAGCAGATGAACTTGAACCTGGGTCTTCTAGCCTAGAAATAGGCACATTGATGTGTCAAGAGCTTCTCTAACATTCATCCTTCCCTAAATAAAAGGTGACCAGTACTACACAAGGATTTCTAGATGTGTTCTGAGTGCTCAAGCTTCTGTATTTATGTAGTTCTAATGGTAAACTATGTTCTATAGTTTTCTCAATTAAATGTTGTACTAGCACATCACTAGCGTATGGCGGGGTGGGGGAGGGGGGAGAAAGAGGTGCCAATGGTAGGTTTCTTAGCAAAATCAATGTTAGATAGATGGTAATATATCTAACATGGATTAACTTTTTTTTTTCCTCCGACAGCTCAGGAGTAGATGTCATTCCTCCTTTGGAAGACTGCTACTGGGATACCACAAGGATTAGTATTTGAGCCCAAACTATTCACACTATAATCAAGGGATTGAGTTAGTAATGAAATGTAATATTTCCAAATATGCAGATATACATAGCTAAGTTAAGAATGTGTTTGGAGGAAGATTTGGACAGTATTAGTAAGTGGGCAAAAGCATCTGGAATATAACTTATGAAGTTGTCAACTCTTATAGGACAAAGTTTTGTTTTTTGGAGAGTGTTAGGATTGGAAAGTAGTTGTGCAAAAGGACCTGGGTTCCTTGTTAACATGCGGGTGCAGCAAGCTATTAGGAAGGTTAATGTAATGTTAGCCTTTATTGAAAGAGCATGAGAGTTCAGGAATAGTGACATGTTGCCTCAATTGTATAGTAGTTTCATCTGGAGTACTATGCAGATTTGATCTCCTCAAGATATTGTTGCATACCCTCTATGGCAATAAAGGTTCGCTAGACTGGTTCCTGGATAGTGGGACTTTCATAAGAAATTACATGCCCAGTCTGCCCTTCTCCAGCATTTTGAGAAATGAGAATTTCACTGAAACCTACAAAAGTCTTAGGGGATAGATATAGTAGATGCAGGGAACAGGTTTCTACTATTTGTGAAGTGTACAATCACTGGGCCATCTTAAAAATAAGGGGAAATAACATTTCAGACAAATGAGAAATTCTTGTATGGGGCTTTACAAATCTTTAAATATTATGCTTCCACAGCTGACAAGTAGAAAATTCTAGAGGGTGGTAGATTTGATTGTGCAAGTGTTATGGGGTTAGTGTGTAAAAGACAGTGAAGTGTTTCTAAGCCTTGCTCGTTAAGTGGTTGAGCAGGGCTTGATGGGCTGAATAACCTATTCCCTTTCCTGTGTTCCTAATACCAATATTAGTTCCTAATATATTCTTTTTCTGGTCAGCTCGTGTGTGTATATATAAAAATAATATCACACACAATGTTAATGAAAATGTTCAGCGATCCTGAAAGCTTCTATGAACTCATCTAGGCAACCTCTGCCCACTTGACTTTACCAGCCAACGCATGGATTAAAATCCCCCTTTATTATTGTCAAACTTTTCTAACACTTCCACCTTAATGTGTAGTTCCTGTTAAGGAGCCTGTATTCCACTCCTCCAGGTAACTCAATGTTTTTACATCCTGGCTTCCTGAAATTAGGATATCCTTCTTTTGCTAATACGTCCCTTTCCTGGCCTTCTGTCCTTAAATGCCTTACACTGTTGATTCAGGTCCCAATCCATGTCATTCCTGCAGCCATGTCTAAAATGGCTACTGCATTGTACTTATTTCTATTCACTTTTTCCAAATACTATGTTTACTCAAACAATTTTTTGTAAGTTGTCTTTTCTGTTGGTTTGATTCGTCTGTCCCATCTGTCAGTTTATTTTCTGCATTAAGACCTTTCTCTTTTGCCTTAACTTCTGTTTGCTTTCTTAAATTTGATCTCTCTTCCCCACTATTGTGCTTAAAACTTTCCTCCTTCCCTAGTTAGACAGTTGACAAGAATACCAGTCTAGCACAGTTAAAAATTCAGTTATTCAGTAGATGAAACAAATGAATTTGAAAGGGTGTGATTTCTAGCAGGCATCAAGTGGTATGAGGAAGAACACTGACCACTTATTTCCACCAATTGACACTGGTTGCACATCTGCAACAGTACAAATAACTCAGTATAAGAGTGCAAGATAGCGATTCAGATTTTTCCCCAACATGTTGTATTCAGTCCCTTCAACTTTGATTGTCAACCTTCTGTTACAAACCTGCCAGAGATAATGAGCAACAGCCATATCCAAAGTCACCATGTACTTGAATGATTGCATCTTTGACTCTTTTATAGATATTCTTCTCCTCGATACAGTGCCGAAACTGTGGATTCTCGAACACTATCTCACATAACAGGTATCTGTATTTGGAGAAATATCACATTTACTTGGATATCTGAAATGGTCTCTGCACTGTTTCACTCAACTTTATGTACAATTGACTTATCCACTAAACCTTTCTCTAATCATTTTAAAATTATGCACCCTTTTTGATAGCCAGAGACTTTTTTCTCAGGGTGGAAATGGATATCCATTATATCTATGCTTATCATTTTATTGAACTATTGAGTCACCTCTCATCCTCCTTTTCTCCTGTAAGAAAAACCCTAGCTCTTTCGATCTTTCTCCATAAGACATATCTTGCAGTCCAAGTAGCATCCTGGTAAATTTCTCCACCCTTTAAGTTTCCACATCCATTCACTGAGGTGGCTAGAACTCAATATTCCAAGTGTGGTCGAACCAGGGCTTTGACCTGCAGCATAACCTTGCGATTCTTAAACTCAATCCCCCATTAATGAAAGCCAATATACCACACACCACAAAAATTATCAACTTGGCTGGCAACTTTGTTGGATCTATGGATGCATACCCCAAGATCCCCCTCTTCCTTCATACTGCCAAGAATCCTGCTTTTAACCCTGTAATCTGCATTCAAGTTAAGTCTTACAAAATGAGTCACTTCACTCTTCCAGGTTGAACTCTATTTGCTACTTCTCAGCTCAGCTCTACATCCTGTAATGTGCCATTGCAATCTACAACAGCCCTCGACTCCAACTTTGGTGTCACCAAACCTACTAACCCATTCTTTCACTTACTCATCCAAGTCATTCATTAAAAAAAAATCACAGAACTGAGATTCCAGAACAGATCCCTGCAGAACACCACTGTCACCAAGCTCCAGGCTGAATGCTTTCCATCTACTACCACCCTCTGTCTTCTATCAGCCAGCCAATTCTGCATCCCGACAACCAAATTCCCCTGTGTCCTGTAGCCTACCATGAGAGAACCTTATCATATGCCTTGCTAAACTCCATATACACCACATCCACTGCTCTACCTTCAATGCATTTTGGCACATCCTCAAAGAATTTAATAAGGCTTATGAGGCATGCCTGGCCCTTGAAGCCTCTCAATCAAGCTAAGCTTTTCCAAATAATACATCCTGTTTCTCAATCTTCTCCAATAATTTGCCCACTACTCCCATAAGATTGACAGGTCTTTAATTCTGTTATCCCTATTCCCTTTCTTGAACAAAGGGAGTAACATTTGTCACCCTCCAATCATCTGGTATTACTCCAGTGGACAGGATGCAAACATCATTGCCAAAGCAGCAGCAACCTCTTCCCTCACTTGCTGGAGTAACCTCATATCCTGTTTGGCCCAAGGGACTTAGCTATGCCATATTTTTCAAAATTTCCACCTTAACATCAACCTGTTTACACTGTCCTCAAAATGACCAGGTCTCTCTCAGTAGTGAATACTGAAGTGAAGTATTCATTAAGGACTTCCTCTGACTCCAGGCACAAGTTCCCTCCACTATTCCTGATCAGCCCTACCCTCAGTCTGGTCGTCCTCTCATTCCTCAAATGTAGAACACTTTGGGATTTTCCTTAATTCTACCTGCCAAGATGTTTTCATGCCCCCTGCTACCTCTAAGTCCATTCTTCAGTTCCTTCCTGGCTACCTGATAACCTTCTAGAGCCCTGTCTGATCATTGCCTCCTCAACGTTCGCTTCCTTCCTCCTCCTGACTAGATGTTCCATATCTCTTGTCATCCAAGGTTCCTTCACCCTGCTATCCCTTCTTTGCTTCAGTGGTTCAAACCTATCCAGTACTCGCAACCAGTGCTTCCTACACAACCTGCACATTTCTGAAATATCTTGTGTTCACTGCATCCAGTGTGGTCTACTCTGTATTTGAGAAAGCAAATGCAAACTGACCGCTTTGCAAAACACCTCTGGTATGTGTACAAGCATAACCCTGACCTTCCTGTAGCTGGTCATTTTAACAGCATCCTGCTCACAAACCCACTTGTCTGTCCTCGGCATGCTGCAGTGTTTCAGCAAACTACAGCACAAACTGGAGGAAGAACATCTCATCGTCAGACTAGGCACTTTACAGCCTTCTGGACTTAATATTGAGTTCAGCACCTTCAAACTGTGAGCCAACTTTAGCTTGTTACCATGTTCTTTCCCCTCCCCACATCTTACTGTCCTTTCAAGTCTGGCAACACCATTGTTCTACCATTCTCACATTCCAATTACTTAATCTGAACCCTACACTCACCACTCTCTTTTTTCTTCCCTCCCCCTCCCAAAAAAAACTATAATATAAATACCGTCCCCTCCACATTTCATTTCAGTTCTGAAGAAGTCATTTAGACTCAATATCTACGGATGCCATCTGACCTGGTGATTTCCAAAATTTGTTGTTTTCACCTTGCCTGCAAGTTTTACTTGCAAGGGTGACCTTTCACCCTTCACAGCATGATCTTCTCCAGACTGAAGGAGGCACTTTAGCAACAAACACTAGAGGAAATCATGGCAGTTACTTTTAAGCAGAACAGAGTCCGATGTACAGCACAGAAACAGACCCTTCGGTCCAACTTGTCCATGCTGACCAGATATCCTGAATTAATCCAGTCCTATTTGCCAGCAGTTGGCCCGTATCCTTCCAAACCCTTCCTATTCATACACCCATACCGATAGGTTTTAAAATATGGTAATTGTACTAGCTTCCTCTGCTTTCTCTGGCAGCTCATCCATTCACCACTCTGTACGAAAAAGTTGTCCTGAGATCCCTTCTATCTTTCTCCTCACCCTAAACCTATTCCCTCTAGTTCTAGCCTCCCCCACTCCAGGAAAAAGATCTTGTCTATTTATGCCCCTCATGATTTTAAACCTCTAAAGGTCACCCCTCAGCCTCTGCCACTCCAGGGATAACAGCCCCAGCCTGTTCAGCCTCTCCCTGTAGTTCTCCTCCTCCAATCCTGGCAACATCCTTGTAAATCTTTTCTGAACCCTTTCAAGTTTCACAACATTCTTATCAGAGGAAGACCAGAATTGCATGCAATATTACAAAAGTGGCCTAACCAGCATCCTGTACTCAAATGCTCTGTGCAATAAAGAAAAACATACCAAATGCCACCTTCACTATCCTATCAGCTTGTGACTCCACTTTCAAGGAGCTATGAACCTGCACTCCAAGAACATACTTGATGGGTTGAATAGCCTACACCCACTATTTATGGATTTGTGCAATTGTTATAATAATTTAACCCTTACAGGCTGCATGTCATTCGTGCAAGTTTATGCAGCTCTCCATTTTACAACAGTATCTAGAACTGTTTATAGATGCAACCTGAGTCATAGTCATACAGCATGGAAACAGACCCTTCAGTCCAACCAGTCAATGCTGACCATAACCCCACCTGCCTGTGTTTGGCCCTTATCCCTCCAAACAATTCTTACTCATACAAGTATCTTTTAAACTGTACCCACATTCACCACATCCTCAAAGTTCATTCTATGCCTGATCCACTATGTAAAAAAAAAATTGCCCCATTGTTTTTTAAATTTTTTTCTCTCCACTTAAAAATATGCCCCCAGTCTTGAAATCCCCCACCCTAGGGAAAAGACACCTCCATTCACCTTATGTATACCCTACGATTTTATGAGCCTCTATACAGTCACTCCTCAGCCCCCTATGCTTTAGTAAGTAGTCCCAGCCTATCCTTGTAACTCAAACCAGATTTAATCTCTGGATTCAGAATTGGTTGACTGACAAAAGGTAGAGAGTGGTTATAGATGAAAAGTATTCTGCCTGGAGTTCAGTGGTGGTCAGCGGGGCTGTTCTTGGGCCTCTGCTCTATGCAGTTTTTATGAATGACTTGGATGAGGAGGTTGAGGGGTGTGTTAATAAATTTGCCAATGACAAAGGTTGGCGGTACCGTTGATAGTATCGAGGGCTATTCCAAGCTGCAGCGTGAAATTACAGGATGCAGAGCTGGGCTGAGAAATGGCAAATGGAGTTCAACCAGGATAAATCGAAGTGATGTAGTTTGGAACATCAAACTTGAATGCTGAATATAGGATTAAAGACATTATTCTTGATAGTATGGTGGAATAGTGGGATCTTGGCATTCAAGTGCATAGATCCCTCAAAGTTGCCACCCAAGTGGATAGGGTCGCTAAGAGAGCATATGCTGTTTTGTTTTCATTACTGGGAGATCAAGTTTAAGAGCCATGAGATTTTGCTGCAGCTCTACAAAACCCTGCTGAGGCCACACTTGGAATATTGTCCAGTTCTGATTGCCCTGTTACAGGAAAGATACAGGGTCTTTGGAGAGGATGCAAAGAAGGTTTACCAGATGTTGCCTGGACTGGAGGGCTTGTCTTACGAAGAGAGGTTGACTAAGCTTGAACTTTTCTCTCTGGAGAGGAGGAAGAGAGTAGAGCTGATCGAGGTGTACAAGGTAATGAGAGGCATTGATAGAGTCAATAGCCAGAGACTGTTCCCCAGGGCAGGATTGACTGCTACAAGGGGTCTCTCTCGCTTGAACAAAACAGCAAAATAATCCCGTTGAATGTCCTCCTGTCACCTATTGTGTCTATAGGAAGGCCATTACACCTCTAGTAATAAAATAAAGCTGAACAGCAAGTCACAGTCTGGCTTCAGAAAGCTGGCAAACTGTCTACGTCCCCGCAAGATCACTACCTCCGAGTGTAAGAGCGGAGCTGAGCCCAATTACCTGGATTTGAAGCGAACCATTATAACCGCCTTCCCCCGGGCACGGCACAGCGGTACCACTTGCTACTGCGGAAATGTAACCATCTCACTGATTGACAACACAGCCAGCCAATCACCACAGAGAAAACGACAGCCGTCGGCACGGCTTCACCAATGGGCACACAATGAAGGCGGGGTTCTCACTGGACTTCCGGGTATAGGCGGGACCGGTGCCTCCGGATCCAATATTAAGCAGCATTGTGTCGAGACGCTAAGGATTATGTTATAGTTCTGGAGTAGTCGGGTCCTTGCCCAGAGATGGGGACACGGCTACTGTGCCACAAGAGACTTTTTAATAATGCTTTAGGATAGATATTCTCTAATCGATCTGTTCAAACAATGGCATTCAACCTGGGACTTAGGATCCACAACATTTTTGTGTGTACAATTGTTGAGCAGTTATTTTCGTTCCACATTTAATAGTGAACAGCTTTGTTGAGGTATTTATCCAATGCCAATGCTCGGTGCAGAGCTGTCCCAGTGTCCAGACTAACATTTCTTTACCAGTTTCGACAGAGAGCTGTTTGGTACAATTGGTCAAAATTGCTGCCTTCTTTCTGACAACATAGGTGTGCAACAGTCTGGCGCTGGATCTTTGAAATGTTTGAACACCACGATGTAGAGAAATTTATAAATATAGGAATTTATTTGCTGGAAAACTGGGTGTCTGTTTCTTGTGCAGGTGAAACTGCAAGGTTGAAAGTAAATTTACCATAAAGAGTCAATCTTGATCCCTGAGAATACTGAACAAGTAAAACAATTGTACTACAAGGTGTCAACAAAATGTATTTTCACTATTTTTAAAAGGGACTGAAAAATCTGGCAGGATGTTTTTATGCTTAATAGGTGCTGCTCAAATGGTATTGGAACTGATTGTACAAGAAGAAAATAATTCTGCAGTAGAAATGAGTCAAAGCTCTTCTATCTGTTTCTAATGATGGACAGTTTCTGTAGATGATCTGGGTGTGAATTCCCAAATAATTTAGCTATTAATAAATCTCTCAGGTAACAAAGATGAAATCTTGAGCTGCAAGCACCAGTTTAATTTGAGATGCAATCTTAGTAAAGGAATTGGCAGTGTGGGTGTGATGAATGGATGCCCAAATGATTAATAATTGGCTCTTAAATTGCCAGTTGAGCTTGTTGGTGAGTGTGCATGACACTTTAGTAGCAAAAATATAAGAAAAAGGAGTAAGAGTAAATCAGGCAGAAAACCTGGTCTCTCAGTCAATGTGAATGTGGATGACTTTAGGCTTTAACTCCACTTTTGTCCACTCCCCATTTCCTTCAATTCACTGAGACTTCAACATATTTCTTTACCTCAACCTTAAGTATAGAAATGATGTGGAGGTGCTGGTGTTCAACTGGGTGGGCAAGTTAGAAATCACGCAACATCAGGTTACAGTCCAACAGATTTATTTTGAAGTATTGCTTTCAGAGTGCTGCTCCTTCATGAAGTAACTAGTGGAGCAGGATCATAAGACACAGCAAAAGATCAAAGTGTCATGCAATTAAAATGATACATTGAACAAAGACTTAACAGCAATCTAGGTTTGTTCAATATATCGTCTTAACTGCATGGTACTGTGATCTTTTGCTATAAATCTTGTGTCTTATGATCCTGCCCCACTCGTTTCCTGATGAAGGAGCAGTGCTCTGAAAGCTAGTGTTTCCAAATACAGTAAACCTTTTGGACTATAACCTGGTGTTGTGTGATTTTTAGCTTTATAGAAATGATGATGCACCATATTTCTCTGGGTTAGAGAACCCAAAGATTCACTCTTTGAGTGAAGAATGTTCTTGTCATCTCAGTCCTAATATTGGCCCCTTATCCTGAGTTTGTGCCCCCTTAATCTAGATTACTCAGCCAGGGGAAACAATGTCTCAGTGAGGCCCTCTTGTGGCACAGTCCTATCATGAGACCCAGGTTCAAGTCCTATCTGCTCCAGAGGTGTACAGTAACATGTCTGAACAGGTTGATTGAGAAAACTAGGTTAAATAAATTTCATTTTTAAAAAATTAACAACATACTGAGTCAGACCCCTTTGTAATCCTGAATATTACAATGAGCCCCAGAGATTATAAACACTATTTACTCAGCACCTCATCCCAGTGGCTGCAGCATTGCCTCAAATGCAAGTATATCCTTCCTTAAATAAGGAGGCTAAAATAATATGTGATATTCTGGACATGTTTTTACCAAAGTTCTGTACAACTGGAGCAAGACATCTTTATTTTTAAGTTTCAAACCCTTTATGATTATCATAAAGATCAACATGCCATTTCTTGTCCTAATTGTTTGCTGTATCAGAATTTTAACTGTGTGTTCAGTGAATGAGTACACCCAAGTTTCACTGAACATCAATATATACAAGTTGCATTTCTTTATTGCCTCCTTATGGCTTGCATTCCCAGTTAGCTTTATGCTATCAGCATGAGTGGCACGGTGGCTCTGTGGTTAGTACTGCTGCCTCACAGCACCAGACACCCAGGTTCGATTCCAGCCTCGCGTGACTGTCTATGCGGAGTTTGCACATTCTCCTTGTGTCTGCGTGCTCCTGGTGCTCTGGTTTCCTCCCACAGTCCAAAGGATGTGCAGGTTAGGTGAATTGGCCATGCTGAATTGCCTATAGTGTTCAGGGATGTGTAGGTTAGGTGCATTAGTCAGGGGTAAATGTAGAGTGATAGTGTAGGGGAACAGGTCTGGGTAGGTTACTCTTTGGAGGGTCAGTGTGGGCCGAAGGGCCTGTTCCACAATGTAGGGATTCTATGAACAGAGAGTAGTGTAGCTAAGTTATTAATAGAATTGGACCAAACTCCTTTTCTTAACAGCGAATAGCTGAGTAGGAGTAAACTCATTGCAGAGAATTTCAAACGCTACTTGAAGACATTGATATTCACTTACTATTGAGGGTTTAAGAGGACTTTTGGAACATGTCAACAAACATTCCAGGATGCTTTTATCAAATCTTCAATGTGCTGTTAATATTTGGAAATTCCTTTAAGAATTCACTAAAAGCAGGGGAATGTCTGAGCAACAGAGACCATAATATAATGATAGAGAAAGACAGAGGTATAATGAAAACCAGGTTAATAGATTGGAGAAAAACTGATTTTGAGGGGCTGAGATTGGAACTTGAGAAAATAAAAAGTACAGCTCAGTTGGCAAATGTTGCAGAACAGCACTAGAAACACTAACAAAGGTGTTCAACAGAGTCGAACTGAGAAATTATATTTAACTGAAAGGAAGGAACAAACTAAACACAACCGTGACTGGGTGGATGAATGATGACATAAGGGAATGGCTGAAAGTAATGAAAAAGGCATGTACTAAGGATAGAGACAGGACCCTTTTGTAGTGTGAAGATAGTGTTCCTTCCCCTGAGCCAAGCAACCTGGGGTCAAGTCCCACCTGTTCCAGAGGTGTATAAAATCATCTCTGAATAGGGTGATTAGGAAAATGGGTGAAGTGTATAGACAGCAGAGGGGTGCCTGATGAAACAGAAATGTGATTTGGAAAGAAGTAAAAACAAAATTAGGAAGGCAGACATGAACAATTAAATTATCAAGGAGCATAAAACAAAACAGGAAAAACATTTACAAATTATTTAAAAAGGCTATGATGGGAGCAGGGCATTAGAAGATAGACAGGATAGCATCTTGGATTGAAAAATGGCAGAAATATACAATTATTTTGCCTTTACTGAGGAGTTGCTAAAACCCAGGTAAAATTCACTTTAGAATCATAGAATCCCTACAGTGCAGATGGAGGCTATTGAGCCCATCAATTCTGCATAGACTCGCCCATCCAGACCCAAACCCCTGGTATTTACCAGAAAAATTGCATAGGTATATATGATATTGAATGATGAGAAAAATGTCCCTTGAAACAGAGTGTATTGAATAAACTAAACAAATTCCCAAAATGAAGGGCCCCAGTCAAGATGGAGTTGAGCCACAGAATGAGCAGACCTTGGGCAGGGCTAGTTAGTTTGGTTGCAGATGGGAAATCCCAAATTGTCATGCTCCTGGATGAGAAGGGATCAACTGGATCCCCTTCTTCATTCACCTTCCATCCTCGGTTGGTCACAACACGGGTAATTTAAAGGAAGATCACCTCCGTCAGCTACCATTCCCCCAGACCAAATGAACATGTTTCAAAAGGAGCCAATTTAACCAGGCTTCCTCAGGTTAAGAGTGAGTTTATTAATTACAAGAAGAAATAATTGTATAACATACACACCCACAAACTTGAATAAGAGGTGAGTCCAAAAAAGATAAATGTTAAAAAAAAAGGATATTTGGGTCAATCTCAGAGTTGTTCGTGAAGAACAGATAGTAGCTTCAGCCTTTGCAGTGGATGTTACAGGTAGCATTGACATTGGTCATTTTCAGGACTTTTAGCTTTGAAGGTTGATTTAATTATTTTATCCTGCTACCTTTTGAAAGTGGTTTGCTGGCAACACTCAGAGTGTCTTCTCTCTTTCTCTGAAGCTGTTGGTCGCTTCTCCAAGCCAGTTGACTTTCTTGCAAACATTTCGTCTCCCTCCTGGGTGACGTCTTCAGTAGCCTCCAGATGAAGCGGTGTCATTGTGATCTGTCCTGAATTTATACCATTCTGTCTGTTGTGGCGGGTGGTTCTACTTCTGGTTTTGTACTGCAGTGGTCTGTAGGTTGGTCTATTTCAACGCGTTTGTTTATGGAACCAGTGGGTGAATATCAGGCCTCCAGGAATTCCTGAGGTGGTCTTTGTTTAGCCTGTCCCAGTGTTGTAATGTGGGCCGAGGTGAATTGGTGTCCTTCATTATCAGTGTGTATTGATATGGGGGAGGACAAGTTGTGTCATTTTGTTGCTCGTGTATTTTGGTGGCAAGTTTCCTGCCTACTTGTTCTGTGTAATGTTCCTTGTAGTTGTTGCAAGGTATTTTATATATCACATTCGTCCTGCTTGTTGCGGGCATGGTGTCTTTTGTAGTAGCTGATGAAGTGTGGCTGTTGATTTGTGTGCTGTCATTATTCCCAGAGGATGTAGGAGTCTCATTGTTAGTTCTGAGATGTTTCTAATGTAGGGTAGGGTGGTCAGTGTGTTGGGGGGCACAATGTCTTCTTGGTGTTGTTTGTATGCCAGGCATCGGTGGATGAAGCTGATAGGGTACCCATTATTGGCAAAGTCTTCGTATAGGTATTCCTGCTTTTTCTTTGCAGAGTTCTGAGGTGTTGCAGTGTGCTATGGCTTGTTTAAATAGGATTTTGACACAGCTCTGTTTGTGGATGTTGGAGTGGTTACTGTTGTAATTGAGGATCTGGTCTATATGTGTATCCTTTCTGTACACTCTGCTAAGGAATTCACCGCTGTTTGTTCGGTTGCTCAACCACTACATCTATGAATGGGAATTGGTTGTTGTTTTCCTTGATCCCAGTGAATATGCTATTGATGTGGTGGTGTGTATTTTCTAACTTGGACTCTTTAATGATAACAAAGGTGTTGTCCATGTATCTAATCCATTGTCTGGGCTGGACTTGGGAAGGGCAGTGCTTTCCAGTCTTTGCATTACTGCTTCAGCAATGAGATGAAAGTGAGGACTGCAGATGCTGGAGATCAGAGTCGAGAGTGTGGTGCTGGAAAAGCACAGCAGGTCAGGCAGCATCCGAGGAGCAGGAAAGTTGACATTCCTTCATCAGGAATGGTCCAGCAATGAGCCCAGAGATGATGAGCCCATAGGTGCCCCATTGATCTGTTGATATACCTGATCATTAAAGACAAAGTGTGTGGTCAGGCATAGGTCCAGTAGACTATCTTTGCTGATAGTCAGTCAGTCTGTGTTGTTGATTTGTCTAGAAGTGGGGCCAGTGTTTCCTTTGCTGGTGTTATATTGATAGAGGTGAACAGCGCTGTAACGTCAAATGAGACCATCATTTCATCTTTGTCAATCTTTGTATCTGTGATGTTATTGAGGATGTGCTGAGCAGATGGAGTGTGTTGAGCCTGCGATGAGGTGTTTCAGTTTTCAGTGTAGGCCCTTGGCTAGTCTGTGTGTCAGTGTGCCCAGTAGACAGACTATATATTTGATTAGATTCCCTACAGTGCGGAAACAGGCCCTTCGGCCCAACAGGTCCACACCGTCCCTCTGAAGAGTAGCCTACCCAGACCCACTTCCCTCTTTCTAATGCACCTCACACTATGGGCAATTTAGCATGGCCAATTCACCTAACCTGCACATCTTTGGACTGTGGGAGGAAACCAGAGCACCCGGAGGAAACCCACGCAGACACGAGGAGAATCTGCAAACTCCACACAGACAGTCACCTGAGGCAGGGATCGAACCTGGGTCCCTGGTGCTGTGAGGCAGCCATGCTAACCAGTGAGCCACCATGCACCCCCCACTGAGGTCTGAGGAGGATGTCTGGTTTGTGCACTTTGGGGAGTCCGTAAAAGCAGGATGTGTTAGAACGTTCAGGCTTCATTTTCTTGCATTCTGTCCTGCTTTTTCTAGTTTGTTTAAAGTGTAGGTCATCTTGTTTGTTAAAACTGGTGTGAGGTCCAACTCCTTCTGCTGGTAGGTGTCAATATCTGCAAGCATATTTTGTGCTTTTGTAATGTATCCTGATTTATTCATTCTTAGTGTCAGGTGGTCTTTGTAGGGGTAGAATCACGATTTTACTATCCTTTCTTAATCCTTCAAATGCTTTCCTGTCTGAGGTGTTGAGTGTGTTAAACTGGTTTCTCCTGTTTAGTGCAGGGAGTACAATCTATCAGATGATCTGTTGGGTTTCCTCTGTGAGTCCATTGGATTTCAGTGTAACCTCTGGTGCTGCCAGGAAGTACCGTATATACTCGTGTATAGGTCGATCTCATGTATATGTAGACCCCTTATTTTAGGCCCAAAAATTGGGTATTTTTCATATACCTCGTGTATAAGTAGACCCTACTTTTTCAGGGGTCTCTTGCTGACCATATATGCAGCCTTAAAGGGCATGATCTGCACATTTCTGATTCAAATGCAATACCTGCATCATCATATGTTTCGTGCGCCAGTATAGATTTGAGCAATGCGATTTTCAAATCATTAAATTGAATGTTGGCACGGTGGCACAGTGGTTAGCACTGCTGCCTCACAGCGCCAGAGACCCGGGTTCAATTCCGGCCTCAGGCGACTGACTGTGTGGAGTTTGCACGTTCTCACCGTGTCTGCGTGGGTTTCCTCCGGGTGCTCCGGTTTCCTCCCACAGTCCAAAGATGTGCAGGTTAGGTGAATTGACCATGCTAAATTGCCCATAGTGTTAGGTAAGGGGTAAATGTAGGGGTATGGGTGGGTTGCACTTCGGCGGGTCGGTGTGGACTTGTTGGGCCGAAGGGCCTGTTTCCACACTGTAATGTAATGTAATCTAATCTAATCTAATATAAAATATACTGTATATATTTATTTAGGAGAAAGTGAGGACTGCAATTGCTGGAGATCAGAGTTGAGAGTGTAGTGCTGGAAAAGCACAGCAGGTCAGGCAGCATCCAAGCAGCAGGAGAATTGACGGTTCAGGCATATCCTTGGCAGAGTGGGCGTGGGAGTTACAATGTTTGGCCACAGGGCGGTGTGGCTGTTTAGTATGTGTGTCCCAGAGATATTCCCTGAAACATTCCGCAAGTTGGCATCCTGTCTGTCTGATGTAGAGGAGACCAAATCAGATACAGTAGATGAGGTGTGTGGAAATACAAGTAAATTTCTGTCGGATGTGGAAGGATCCTTTGGGGCCTTGGGCAGAGGTATGGGCACAGGTTTTGCACTTCTTGAGGTGCTAAGAGAAGGTGCTGGGGGTGGGGGGGAGTGAGTTGGTGGTGGGGGGGGGGAACCTAACTAAGGAGTCGAGGAGGGAATAGTCTCTGATAGGGGTGGCTAGAGAAATATATCTCTGGTGGTGAAGTCGGTTTGTAGGTGGCGGAAATGGCGGAGGATGATGCGATGTATTCGGAGGTTAGTGGGGTGGACGGTGAGGACCGGGGTATTCTGTCCTTGTCGCAATTGGAGGGGTGGGATTCAAGGACGGAGGTGCAGGAAGTGGAGAAGATGCACTGAAGGGCATCATCAACATGTGGGAGAGGAAATTGAAGTCTTTGAAGAAGGAGGCCATCTGTTGCGTTCTGTGGTGGAATTGGTCCTCCTTGGAGGAGATATGGCGGAGACAGAGGAATTGGGAATAACGGTTGGGAGGAGGTGTAGTCCAGATAGTTGTGGAAGTTGGTGGGTTTGTAGTAAATGTCAGTGTTTAGTTGGTCGCTGGAAATGGAGATGGAGAGGTCAAGGAAGGGGAGGGAGGTGTCCAAGATGGTCCAGATGAATTTGAGGTTGGGGTGGAAGGTGTTTATGAAGTTGATGAACTGTTCAACCTCCTCATGGGAGCACGAGGTAGCGCTGATACAGTCTTCGATGTGAGCGGACGAACAATTGTAACTGTGGAAGATGGACTGTTCCACATATCTGGCAAACAGGCAGGCATAGCTGGGATCCATGTGGGTGCCCATGGCTACCCCTTTGTTTTGGAGGAAGTGGGAGGATTGGAAGGAGAAGTTGTTGAGAATGAGGACCAGTTCAGCCAGGCGGATGAGGGCATCAGTGGAAAGGTACTGGCTGGGATGGTGTGAGAAGAAGAAATGGAGAGCTTGGGGGCTTTCATCATTGCAGATAGATGTGTACGGCGACTGGATGTCCATGGTGAAGATAAGGCATAGGGGGCCGGGGAAATAAAAGTCTTTATAAATATTTATTTATGTAATATTTACATACATATATTTGACCTGTGCATGCAAATACCAACGGTACCTCATGCAGCTCTCAACCTTATCTTTCTGCTGTTGCCTCAGTTTCTTAGAAGTAGGTGTCGCATACAGTTATAGTATAACTCCCCCAAATTCAATAGCGGCCATAATTTGGTTTCCTTTTGTTGTTTATTATTTTATACAGAGATCTGGCTCTTATTTGTCCATTTTTTGCTCATGCCAAGCATGAATTTCATCCCCTTGAAAACAATACCTCATGTTTAAGTTGACCCCCTAATTTCAGCTGAAGAAAAGGTCTTCAAAACTTGACCTATACGCAAGTCCATAGGAATATGTTTTGTTGGCATCCCTGTAGTTGTAATGAAGTTGTCACGTGAGGCCAGCTTTCTCGGTTTCTGTTAGTTGTCTGTCTGATATGTTTCTTACTCATTGGTCTGTTTTGTTGTTGTCCTTGCTGTGGAGCTGTTTAGTGAGTTTATCTTGTAGTGCTAGTCTTTTCATCGTTCTGGTCCGGTTTAGCTTTTAGTGGTCCAGTTTTCCAGCTAATACACACTGACAATGAAGGACACCAATTCAATTGTGACAGTGTTAAACACTGGAACAGGCGAAACAAAGACAAGTTCGGGAACTCCTGGAGGCCTGATATTCATCCACTGGTCCCATAAACAAGTACGTTGGAATTGAACCCATCTCCAGACCAATACAGTACGAAACAGGAAGTGGAACACCTGCCACAACAGACAGAACAGTACAAATCCTGATTGGATCACAACGACAACACTTCATCCAGAGGCTACACAGCACTGAAGATGTCACCCAGGAGGGAGACAAAACCTTAGGATGAAAATCAACTGATCAGCAAACTTACAGACAACTTCAATCACAACTCAAGCTACAGATCTTCACTAAAACCTTTAACTCCCTTTCTTTACCTGTTTTGCAGGGGTGTCTAATTGCTGCTCCCAAATCTGTGATCTTCACAATGCCTTAGTCCACACACAAGAACATCAAACATCTACCTCAAATTTAACTTGACACCTGAACAAATTGAATTTAACCCCTGTCGCTATGTATTCTTGAGAGGGAAATTGCAAATATACCTTGCTCCCTGACTACTGTCTTCTTTACATTACCAGGTTCACAATCCCAGATACTCACAGGGGATTTCAATTCAGTTTATTATGCATTTCTCCCATTTAAGTCCATACATTTAAACCTTGCTCAACACTTTGTCAGGCACGATGTAACAGATCTCTTTCACTCTTTTTCTTGAAGTTCAATATGTCCACAGCTGACCCAGGGTTAAGATCCATGGTTATGATTCTTTTAATTTAAAAGAATCTGGGGAGGATATCGCAGCGGCTTTACTGCTAAGGTTTAATAATTAATTAGATAAAGATATGGTGCTGGAGTAGTAGTAAAGAGCTATTACACTTCAGATATTTAAGGGAGATAGAAAGTGTTTAGGGAATTACAGACCGGTTAGCTAAATATCAGTAGTAGAAAAAGATTGAATCATTACTAAAAGGGAGAATGGAGGAACATCTAAAAATTAGAAATATAACAATTAATAGTCAGCATGGATTTCAAAAGGGCATATGTTGGCATGTGCCATTGTCCATTAGTCAGCTCATTTCAGTGAAGGTAGATAGATGGAGTCCACATAAGAATGAAAATTGCTTCTAATCCGAGTGTTAAACTTCCAGAAGCAACAAATAGGCATAAAATTGCATTAGTAACTGACTATCAGGTATATCTTATTATGAAAGCCCTTAGTTAACATCTAGTTTTGCCCTTAACAGGCTTGTGTGCAAGTTAATCATTTGGGCTGTGCGACACAGTGGTAGTGCAACTAGCTCTGAACAAGGAGGGCATGGGTTCAAGTCCCACTCATTCAAATGGCATGAAATCATATAACAAGTCAGTTAGAAAGTATATTTAAGGCTCATTTCACCAAAATAGACCTTAGAGCATGGATCAGTACTTGGGGCTATGACGTTGTGGCCATAACAGGGACAGGAATGGTTGCTTGATGTTCCATGGTTTAGAACATTCAAAAAGAACAGGGAGGGCGGAAGAAGAGGAGGGGTGTAGCATTGTTAATCGGAGAGTGCATCACAGCTACAGAAATGAAGGTTGTTGAGGAAGGTTTGTCTACTGAGTCAGTATGAGTGGAAGTTAGGAACAGCAAGGCAACAGCCACTGCATTGGGGATTTTCTACAGACCACCTAATAGCAGTAGAGAGATTGAAGAACTCATGGGCGGCAGATTCGGGAAAAATGCAGACGTAGCAGGGTTGTTGTTATGGGTGACTTCAACTTTCTCAATATCGACTGGAACCTCCTAAGTGCAGACGGTTTGGATGGAGCCGCTTTTGTCAGGTGTGTTCAGGAGGGTTTCCTTACTCAGTATGTAGACAGACCGACAAGGGGAGAGGCCATTTTGGATTTGATGCTCGGCAATGAGCCAGGACAGCTGTCAGATCTCGCGGTGGGAGAACACTTTGGTGACAGTGATCACAAATGCCTCACATTTACCACAGCCTTAGAGAGTGAAAGGAGCAGTTACCGAGGGAAGATATTTAATTTGGAGAAAAGGAAATTATGACACTATCAGACAGGAGTTGGGAAGTACAGACTGGGAGCAATTGTTCCACAGAAAGGGCACAGCAGACATGTGGAGACTATTTAAGGAGCAGTTGTTGCAAGTGATGCTTGAATTTGTTTCTCTGAGACAGGTAAGAGGGGTAAGATTAAGGAGCCTTGGATGGTGAGAACAGAGGAACTTCTCATCAAAAGGAAGAAGGTAGCTTACGTAAGGTGGAGGAAGCAAGGATCTAGCACAGCTTTAGAGGATTACAAGCTTGCTAGAAAGGAGCTCAGAAATGGACTGAGGAAAGCCAGGAGGGGGCACGAAAAAGGCTTGGCAAGAAGGATTAGGGAGAACCCAAAGGCATTTTACTCATAAGTGAGGAATAAGAGAATGATGAGGGAGAAGGTAGGGCCGATCAGGGATAGCGGAGGGAACTTGTGCGTGGAGTCTGAGCAAATAGGGGAAGAGAAAGTGAGGACTGCAGATGCTGGAGATCAGAGCTGAAAATGTGTTGCTGGAAACGCGCAGCAGGTCAGGCAGCATCCAGGAGAATCGACGTTTCGGGCATAAGCCCTTCTTCAGGAATGAGCAAAGTGTGTCCAGCAGGCTAAGATAAAAGGTAGGGAGGAGGGACTTGGGGGAGGGGCGTTGGAATTGCGATAGGTGGAGGGAGGTCAAGGTGAGAGTGATAGGCCGGAGTGGGGTGGGGGTGGAGAGGTCAGGAAGAAGATTGCAGGTTAGGAAGGCGGTGCTGAGTTCGAGGGATTTGACTTAGACAAGGTGGGGGGAGGGGAAATGAGGAAACTGGAGAAATCTGAGTTCATCCCTTGTGGTTGGAGGGTTCCCAGGCAGAAGATGAGGCACTCTTCCTCCAACCGTCGTGTTGCCATGGTCTGGCGATGGAGGAGTCCAAGGACCTACATGTCCTTGGTGGAGTGGGAGGGGGAGTTAAAGTGTTGGACTACGGGGTGGTTGGGTTGGTTGGTCCGGGTGTCCCAGAGGTGTTCTCTGAAACGTTCCGCAAGTAGGCGGCCTGTCTCCCCAATATAGAGGAGGCCACATCGGGTGCAGCGGATGCAATAGATGATGTGTGTGGAGGTGCAGGTGAATTTGTGGCGGATATGGAAGCGTCCATTGGGGCCTTGGAGGAAAGTAAGGGGGGAGGTGTGGGCACAAGTTTTGCATTTCTTGCGGTTGCAGGGGAAGGTGCCGGGAGTGGAGGTTGGATTGGTGGGGGCTGTGGACCTGACGTGGGAGTCACGGAGGGAGTGGTCTTTTCGGAACATTGATAGGGGAGGGGAGGGAAATATATCCCTGGTAGTGGGGTCCGTTTGGAAGTGACGGAAATGACGGCGGATGATACGTTGTACATGGAGGTTGGTGGGGTGGTAGGTGAGGACCAGTGGGGTTCTGGTGGCGGTTGGAGGGGCGGGACTCAAGGGTGGAGGAGCGGGAAATGGAAGAGATGCGGTGGAGGGCATCGTCGACTATGTTTGGCGGGAAATTGCGGTCCTTGAAGAATGAGGCCATCTGGGTTGTTCGGTTTTGGAACTGGTCCTCCTGGGAGCAGATGCGGCGGAGACGAAGGAATTGGGAATATGGGATGGCGTTTTTACAGGGGGCAGGGTGGGAGGAGGTGTAGTCTAGGTAGCTGTGGGAGTCGGTCGGTTTATAGTAAATGTCCGTGTCGATTCGGTCACTCGAGATAGAAATGGAAAGGTCTAGGAAGGGGAGGGAGGAGTCTGAGACTGTCCAGGTGAATTTGAGGTCGGGGTGGAAGGTGTTGGTAAATAGGGGAAGCCCTAAATGAGTTTTTTGCTTCAGTTTTCACTAAGGAAAGGAACCTTATTGTAAATGAGAACTTTGAGGAGTTGGTTTGACCAGATCAAGATTGATAAAGTTGATGTGCTGGAAAGTTTGGAAAACATTAAGATTGCTAAATCCCCAGGGCCAGATCAAACTTCCATATCCGCCACAGATTCACCTGCACCTCCACACACATCATCTATTGCATCCTCTGCACCCGATGTGGCCTCCTCTATATTGGGGAGACAGGCCGGCTACTTGCGGAGCGTTTCAGAGAACACGTCTGGGACACCCGGACCAACCAACCCAACCACCCTGTGGCTCAACACTTCAACTCCCCCTCCCACTCCACCAAGGATATGCAGGTCTTTGGACTCCTCCATCGCCAGACCACAACAACACGACGGTTGGAGGAAGAGCGCCTCATCTTCCGCCTAGGAACCCTCCAACCACAAGGGATGAACTCGGATTTCACCAGTTTCCTCATTCCCCCTCCCCCCACCTTGTCTCAGTCAAATCCATCAAATTCAGCACCGCCTTCCTAACCTGCAATCTTCTTCCTGACCTCTCTGCCCCCACCCCAGTCTGACCTATCACCCTCACCTTGACCTCTTTCCACCTATCACATTTCCGACGCCCCTCCCCCAAGTCCCTCCTCCCTACCTTTTATCTTAGCCTGCTGGACAAACTTTCCTCATTCCTGAAGAAGGGCTTATGCCCGAAACGTCGATTCTCCTGTTCCCTGGATGCTGCCTGACCTGCTGCGCTTTTCCAGCAACACATTTTCAGCCCAGATCAGATTTATCCTAGGATACTACGGGAAGCAAGAAAGGAGGTTGCTAAGCCACTGGCAAGGATCTTTGCCTCCTCACTCTCCACGGGAGTCGTACCGGAGGATTGGAAGGAGGCAAATGTAGTTCCTCTTTTCAAGAAGGGTAATAGGGAGATCCCTGGCAATCACAGACCAATCAGTCTTACGTCTGTGGTCAACAAAGTTTTGGAAAGAATTCTGAGGGATAGGATTTATGACGATTTGGCAAAGCATAGTGTGATTAAAGGCAGTCAGCATGGCTTTGTGAGGGGCAGGTCATGCCTCACAAATCGTATTGAGTTCTTTGAGGAGGTGTCAAGACAGGTTGATGATATGGACTTCAGCAAAGCATTGATAAGGTTCCCCATGGTAGGCTCATTCATAAAGTCAGGAAGTATGGGATACAGGGAGATTTGGCTATCTGGATTCAGAATTGGTTGGTTGACAGAAGGCAGAGAGTGGTTGTAGATGGAAAGTATTCTGCTTGGAGGTCATTGTTGAGTGGGGTCCCGCAGGGCTCTGTTCTTGGGCCTCTGCTCTTTGTAGTTTTTATAAATGACTTGGATGAGGAGGTTGCGGGGTGGGTTAGTAAATTTGCAGATGACACAAAGGTTAGAGGTGCCGTTGATAGTATCGAGGGCTATTGCAGGCTACAGCGCATCATAGATAGGATGCAGAGCTGGGCTGAGAAAAGGCAGAGGGAGTTCAACCTGGATAAATGCGAAGTGATGCATTTTGGAAGGTCAAACTCGAATGCTGAATATAGGATTAAAGACAGGATTCTTGGCAGTGTGGAGGAACAGAGGGATCTGGGTGTGCAAGTTCATAGATCCCTCAAAGTTGCCATCCAAGGGGATAGGGTTATTAAGAAAGCATATGGTGTTTTGGCTTTCATTAACAGGGGGATCGAGTTTAAGAGCCACGAGGTTTTGCTACAAGTCCCTGGTGAGACCACACTTGGAATATTGCTTCCAGTTCTGGTTCGCCCTAGTATAGGAAGGATACAGAGGCTTTGGAGAGGGTGCAAAGAAGGTTTACTAGGATGCTGCCTGGAGGGCTTGCCTTATGTAGAAAGGTAGAATAAGCTCGGACTTTTCTCTCTGTAGAGAAGGAAAAAGAAAGGAGACCTGATCGAGGTGTACAAGATAATGGGAGGAATAGATAGAGTCAATAGCCAGAGACTTATCTCCAGGGCAGGCTTGACTGGTATGAGGGGTCACAGTTTTAAGATATTAGGAGAAAGACATAGAGGAGTCGTCAGAGGTAGGTTCTTTACACAGAGAGTTGTGAATGCATGGAATGCTTTGCCAGCGGAAGTGGTGGAAACAGAGTCATTAGGGACATTTAAGCCACTGCTGGACATGCACATGGATAGCAGTGAATTGAGGGGTGCGTAGGTTATGTTATTATATTTTACATTAGGATTAAACCTCGGCACAACATCGTGGGTTTAAGGGCCTGTTCTGTGCTGTACTTTTCTATGTTCTATGAAACAGCAGAGTTAATTTTTCAGGTTCAATGACCCTTCTTCAGAAATGAAATTCTGAAGTTCCAAGTTCTGTAGAAGGGTCACTGAACCTGAAAGGTTAACTCTGCTTTCTCTCCACTGATGCTGCCAAGTGCTGCTGTGTTTTCCCAACAATTTCTGTTTTTGTCATTCATCCAGGGGTTGGTTTGAAAAACGATTGTCACATTTATAACCATATCAAAGTGTCAATCAGATAGAGCAGTGTAGTATTACAATGTTATAATACCATAATAATTAATAAAACACAATGATATTAAAACAGCAGCATTAATTTAGTTCAAATAAACACACATCAAAATCAATTCACACAAAGGATAACTTATAATCTCAGAGATGTGTCTATCAACCACAGCTAACACGGCTAATGTAACTTATCTAGAGACAAAAAAAAACTACAGATGCTGGAATCCAAAGTAGACAGGCAGGAGACTGGAAGAACACAGCAAGCCAGGCAGCATCAGGAGGTGGAGAAGTCAACATTTTGGATATAACCCTTCATCAGGACTGGGTGTGGGTGTGGGGGGAGTTGCAGATAAAGGGGAAGCTGGGTGGGGTTGGGGGGGTGGTGTAGGGTGGTGAAGTGGGGATAGATGACAACAGGTAGAAGGGTACGACCTGGGTGGTCAATGGGAGTAATGAATCTGGTTGGTGGCAGAGAGCAGTGGCAGGGAGGGAGAGGGACTGTGAAGGGAGTCGGGGGATGGGGATGGAGGGTACTGAAATTGGAGAACTCACTGTTGAGTCGAAGCAGACCCACCTCGAGCTAACCATTATTGGATCTCAGCCAAGCATTCATAATGAAGCCATATATCTGACCATTTATTTCTGTTGGTACAGTTCCCAGATAATGTAATGGGTCAAAGTCCTAGAGGACTGAGGTCAGTCTGCCTCAGCACTTATCCATTTCTGAGGTTACTTCCAACTTGTTTCTAGTGTCAGCAAGTGTATCTCAATCCTTCCCTCCATTTCTTTGAAGCTAACGTAGTTCAGGAGGAAGCCATTTACATAGAAATGGGGTCTGTTGAATTTCCTGCCTTGGATTTCCTCTCTCATCAGCAGAAATCAGCTCTGAATATCTAGAACTAAGTTCTCAGTTACCACCCTGTCCTAATACTGACAACTTACTGCGTCAGGAACAAGAACTTTTGGGTTGCAGTGCCCACTCCTCACTAAAGGTTGTTAAAGGGCAGGCTGAAAATAATATTCTGCCAATTTAAATCGTTCTGATCTGAGGTTGGCAGATGGAGGAGAGGCTCCATTATTCCAGCAGGGGATGGTGGTGTCCAATAGATGGCAGCAGAGCACAGGGTAAATGCTGTGTAAGTCTCAGACGCAGCACGTACACAGGAACAGGTACAGAATCATAGAGTCATGCAGTGTGGCCCACCGCTCCTGCAAACACCAAACTACATTAATCCCATTCGCCTGCACTTGGTCCAGAGCTTACCAGAGCCCTGGCATTTTAAGTGGCGGCAGGGTGGCACAGTGGTTAGCACTGCTGCCTCACAGCGCTAAGGTCCCAGGTTCAATTGCAGCCTCGAGCAACTGTCTGTGTGGAGTTTGCACGTTCTCCCCGTGTCTGCATGGGTTTCCTCCGGGTGCTCCGGTTTCCTCCCACAGTCCAAAGATGTGCAGGTTAGGTGAATTGGCCATGTTAAATTGCCCGTAGTGTTAGGTGCATTAGTTAGAGGGAGATGGGTCTGGATGGGTTACTCTTCGGAGGGTCGGTGTGGACTGGTTCGGCCGAAGGGCCTGTTTCCACACTGTAGGGAATCTAATCTAATCTGTCATAGGCACACACAAAATCATGTGGATTTCAGTCCTTTTTTTTAAATTCTTTTATAGAATGTGGGCAAGCCCACCCTGTATCACCCATCCCCAGTTACCCTTGAGGATGCGGTGGTGATCTGCCTTCTCGGAATTGCTGCTCTCCATGTCTAGTAGGTAGCCGCAGTGCTATTAGGGAGAGAGTTCCAGGTTTTTGATCTAGCAACAGCAAAAGAATAGTGACAGAATTCCAAGCTAGAATTGTGTTTTGCTGATGGTACATTGGTGCACAGTGTACTGGCAGTCGAAACTGATGGATGGTTTCCAATCAATAGAATACTTAGCCCTGAATGGTGTTGAGCTTTCTGAGTATCCCATCTCATCCCTGATATGGGCCTTGCGGAAAGGCTTTGAGGAGTCTGGAGGTGAGTTGCTCAATGTAGGATTCCCGGCCTACTCTTGAGGCCACGTTATTAATGTGGCTGTTCAAGTTCAGTTTCTGGTTAATGATAACCCCCCAGGGATGCTGATAGTGGGGCATTCATGGAAGATCAAGCGGAGGTGGTTAGCCTCGTTCTCTCTCGTTGGAGATTGTCATGGCCTGGCACTTTTATGGCACAATTCTCACTTCTCATTCATCAGCTCGACACTGGACGCTGTCTGGATTTTTCCTCTGTATGGCTCCTTCTATATCTGAGGAGTCAGGAATGTGCAATCATCAGGAAAAAAAATCCCATTTCTCACCTTACGTTGGAAGGAAAGTCATTGATGAAACGGCTGAAGGTAGTTGGGCCTCAGACATAACCTAATTCATGTGGGCAGCTTTAACAAATCATCCCTAGTGTTCATAATGCTGCACATGAAGTGACAAATCTCTTGGCAGACTTCTTATAAAATGTTGCAAGGCTCAGTTTAAACCTGATATCCAGTGCCTACTCCTGCCTCTATCATTAGATGCACCTAGACTTTACTGTTGGACAGTGTCCTGGTGTAACTGGTTCCTACAGTCTAACACCAGCAGTGATGTCCTGGGGCTCAGACGATCAGTCCCTGACAACCATAGCCATCCTCCCTATGTTAGATGTGACTCCAGAGAACCTCCAACTAAGGCATTCGTTGAAACCACAATGAGCTTCCCTGTCCCACCATTTCCATCAGAGAATCTCAGTGTCAGTTTCTGTATCATAATGACCCTGTGAGAGAGGTCTGCTGGTGCAGTGGGGAGTGTCCAAGCCTCTGAGCCAGAGGGTCCAGGTTCAAGACCTACTCCAGGACTTGATGACCAAGGAAGATGCTTTCATAACCCTGTCAAACAAGATCAGTATCAATGAGTGAATCCTTACTCTGTCGCAGCATAGAATCCTGGCAGTGTGGAAGCAGGCTATTTGGCCCATTGAGCCCACACCGCCCCCTCTAAGGAGCATCCCATCCAGACCCAACCCATCCGTGTAACCCTGCATATTCTATGGCTAACCCACCTAGACTGCACATCCCTTGACACTATGAGCAACGTAGCATGACCAATCCTTCTAACCTGCACGTCTTTGGACTGTGGGAGGAAACCGGAGCACCCGGAGGAAACCCATGCAGACATGGGGAGAATATGCAAACTCCACACAGACAGTTGCCTGAGGCGGGAATTGAACCCGGGTACCTGCTAACTACTGAGCCACCGTGCCACCTGAAAGGAGCAGGTGGCAAATTGAGACAGAGCCCATGTGACGGAAGGATATTGGAACCTCTGCCTCTGCTATCCATTACTCCAACTACAATATCCCTGGAAAGATCTGTAATGCCTCATCAACTGCCACCCTTTAGGCTTTCTCTTTGGCCTGGTCACCCAGTGTGGATCAGGTTAGTGCCAACAGCACAGCTTTCGACCTTTGTTCCGGCCATCATAGATTTTAGGAGTGACCTCCTTACCTTGTCCACGGTGGTGCTATCTTCAGGCAAAGAACTCACATCAGAGAATAACACTACTGCAAAATACATCTAGTGCTTTCTCTTCATTGTCAGTGTGGAGTCAAGAGAATTGTACATTTGCTCTAAGTAGTTACTAGCGCGTACAAAAGCAAGTCAGGTCACATAGAGCTGAAACCTGGGTTCGTGGAGAGGTAAATAAGGTGCCCTCTCTTATCTGTCATCCTCCATACGTTGTTATGTTCAATAAAAGACTATTGCAGCTCACTGAGTGTAGATCTTGCATTGCATCATAGTGGTGACAGTGAACATACCCAGGCCAGGGGAGAAAGCCTGAAGCCAAGACCATGGGGTTAGCCTGGTGATCCAAACACTGAGCCGGGGAAAATAATGAGAAGATCGGCAGTGGCTAGGGGCCAGCCTGTGATGGAGGTCAAGGCGTACCTAGACACTGGGGTAGGAGAGTCCACCTAGAGACTGAAGGAAGAATGGCACAGGGCTCAGAGAGTGACACACCGAGCAACAGGAAGAAATCAGGCCATTCCTGCAAGTAAGAAGTTTCACTACATCTGCAGGAAAATAAGAAACATGCAAGAATGGGCATCCGGACAATACTCAGAAAAGGGCAGGAGAGCTGGAAAAACATCAGTTAGCCCTGTCCATACTGCAAATACGCTGGATGATGGAAATAGCTCAACCTTTACCAGACCTGATTTGGAGATGCCGGTGTGGGACTGGGGGTGTACAAAATTAAAAATCACACAACACCAGGTTATAGTCCAACAGGTTTAATTGGAAGCACACTAGCTTTCGGAGCGACGCTCCTTCATCAGGTGATTGAAGGAGCGTCGCTCCGAAAGCTAGTGTGCTTCCAATTAAACCTGTTGGACTATAACCTGGTGTTGTGTGATTTTTAACTTTACCAGACCTGTTGGAAAAACATGAGAGCCTTAATGTGCTGTGTGTTGAGAAAATAACCCAACCCAACAGTAGTAGACTCGCCAACTTTAAGGGCATTTAAATGGCCATTGGATAAATATCTGGATGACAATGGAATAGTGTAGGTTAGATGGGCTTCAGATTGGTTTCACAGGGCGGTGCAACATCGAGGGCCGAAGGGCCTGTACTGCACTGCAATGTTCTATGTTCTATAACCGGTGATGATTCAGCAATACCCTATTGGGACAGGTCTCGAGATGAAGCCAGACAAAAGCCAAGTCAGTCTATCTATTATCATTCTTGATTGGCAATAGTGCTGGCATCATTCTTACCAGACAAGGTATTGTAGAAGAAACTGTGTCATACAACATTGGAAGTAAAGCATTCAACTCCTAGTTCTATTTAAGAAGAAACTCCATTAGACACAGGGCAAAGTTTAATCAAATTAAGCAAGGGTTAATGGAAATCATTGTGTTTTTCATAAATGATTTACCTGTATACGGACGATAAGAAGCGTGAACGATAAGCTCATGAGAACCACCTACATTCTTACATCCGACATCCAGACTACTGTTTGGTAGATAACTCCCAAGAGGGTCTTTTTACCCTTAGTATTTCTCAGCTCTATCCATACAGATTCTACATCCCCTGATTCTAGGTCCCCCCATGCAAGGGACTGAATATCATCCCTTACCAACATGGCCACCCCACCTCCTCTGCCCGTCAGTCTGTCCTTACAATAGCATGTAACTTGGATTGAAAGTTGGTTGGCTGACAGGAAACAAAGAGTAGTGATAAACGGCTCCATTTCGGAATGGCAGGCAGTGACCAGTGGGGTACCGCAGGGATCAGTGCTGGGACCGCAGCTTTTTACAATATATATTAATGATATAGAAGATGGTATTAGTAATAACATTAGCAAATTTGCTGATGATACTAAGCTGGGTGGCAGGGTAAATGTGATGAGGATGTTAGGAGATTACAAGGTGTCCGGGAAAGGTTAGGTGAGTGGTCAGATGCATGGCAGATGCAGTTTAATGTGGATAAATATATGGTTATCCACTTTGGTGGCAAGAACAGGAAGGCAGATTACTACCTAAATGGAATCAATTTAGGTAAAGGGGCAGTACAAAGAGATCTGGGTGTTCTTGTACACCAGTCAATGAAGGTAAGCATGCAGGTACAGCAGGTAGTGAAGAAGGCTAATAGCATGCTGGCCTTCATAACAAGAGGGATTGAGTATAGAAGCAAAGTGGTTCTTCTGCAGCTGTACAGGGCCCTGGTGAGACCACACCTGGAGCATTGTGTGCAGTTCTGGTCTCCAAATTTGAGGAAAGACATTCTGGCTATTGAGGGAGTGCAGCGTAGGTTCACAAGGTCAATTCCTTGAATGGCGGGACTACCTTACGCTAAAAGACTGGAGCGACTGGGCTTGTATACCCTTGAGTTTAGAAGACTGAGAGGGGATCTGATTGAGACATATAAGATTATTAAAGGATTGGACATTCTGGAGGCAGGAAACATGTTTCTGCTGATGGGTGAGTGCCAAACCAGAGGACACAGCTTCTTCTTCACCCAGAGAGTGGTGGCTGTGTGGAATGCTCTGCCCCAAAGGGCAGTGGAGGCCCAGTCTCTCGATTCATTTAAGAAAGAGTTGGATAGAGTTCTCAAGGATAGTGGAATCAAGGGTTATGGAGATAAGGCAGGAACAGGATACTGATTAAGGATGATCAGCCATGATCATATTGTTTGGTGGCGCAGGCTCGAAGGGCAGAATGGCCTACTCCTGCACCTATTGTCTATTGTCTATTGTCTAGTGGGGATACAAATGAAGCTTTGTCAGCCTTTTTACAGACTAAAGGAGAACATTCATTGCAAGAAAAGACAGGCACGCTGAACTTCAGAAGCTGAACAAGGCTTTTTTTTAATCCAAGGAGCCAGAGACTATGCCTTCGGTTAAAATGTCATCATTGGTCAGAAAGCTATTAAAGAGCCAGCAAGACAGTATCCAAGTTACTGCACTGCATCCCCCATGACTTCTTGTTCACTTGATAATGGGAAATCCCACAGCAATGACAGGCCTGTCCAGCCATAGGTGCAGAATGCCGTGAATGCATTCAGATAGGACGCTTTCATGTAGTTTTCTGAAGCACTAACAGGAGACTTTAACCTATAGTTTTGAAGACAGACCACTTTGACTCAGTGCAGTGCAAGAGGATGATGCCTTTAAGGACCAAGACAAACAAAACGCATTCCTGATTTGGTGAAATGATGGACCCGCATGTTGAAATTTGATGCACCGAGCTTAAAGTAAATGGCGGATAAATTTGTTTTCACTTGGATATCAGCGCAGATGTATCGATCTTTTTGGATGCTGTACCCGAGTTAAAGACAAAAAAAACTGCAGGAATCCAAGGTATTCAGGCAGGAGGTTGGATGAACACAGCAAGCCAGGCAGCATCGGGAGGTGGAGAAGTCAACGTTTCAGGTGTAACCCTTATCCACCTCCTGATGCTGCCTGGCTTGCTGTGTTCTGCCAGCCTCCTGCTTGTGTGCCATAGTTAAAGCCAGGCACCTATTAAGCTTTGGACTATGGGAAGTACAAAAATTGGAGTTGGAGGCCAGATTCATGCTACACCTTGCTACAACTGTCATATGAGACCTTGTACGTAATTCCTAATCATTACGTTTCTACTTTGAATAGAACCATTTATATAGGTCCGTGTTCACAGACACTGATTATCCTTCAGTCTTGGCATTGCAGGAGGACAGTGCAGAGTCTCCATCTTTCTACAAACAGAAGCAGGAAACAGTGAGAAAAGAAGATGCTTTGACCAGCCACTAGAGGGCACCTACTTAGCGTTTTCCCAGGGTATGAAGCAACAGAAAAGGCAGTCAATGTTAGTCAATGAAGCTGGATAGTCAGATAGGAAATAAGAAAGCAACTAGGTGATGTTTCGATCAATAACGAAAGCAGGTGAAGTTTCAGAAATTTCTACAGCCAGTAAAATGATCACGGAGTCTGAGCTATCAGCAGTGATCGGGTTAGGGGGAGCTCTAGAGTCATACGAGATCCAGGGCTTGAAAACAATTGAAGCTTCAGTCAGGCTGAATGGAGGCACAGAGTCACAGGCCAAAACCAATTGAATACGACAAATCATAGCAATGGTGCACAGGGAACATCACCGTCAACTCGGAGTGTTTACAGAAAGAAACCCTTCAATCTGCAGCAAAGGCCCATCAAGGCAATTGCAACTAATTGGAAGGCATCCAGAGAGAAAGAGATGTTTGAATCCAAAGTGGATTGTGTAAATATGCAACATGTAGAAAATGTAGGTCTGCATGGAGGGGAACGGCAGGCTGCAGGAGAAACCTGTCAGCAAGCCTTGGCAGTAGCAGGCCAGCCCAATGAGCAGCCACAGTCAGAGACTATAATCACATTCCTCCAATATGGTCACCCATCAGGGAACTGTCAAGGGTATACGGTATATACAGGGAGACAGTGAGGTCTGCAGATTCTACTCTCCTCTATGAAAACCAAGAACATAGTTGGAGGTCACTCCCTGAGGCAGAAGTGACTCTGTGTGTGTGCGTGTGTGTGCGCGTTGTGGGGGGAGTGGGCAGGAGAGAAAGTGGAGTGAAATTGTTAAAAGTTCGTGATAAAATGTTAATGATAAAAAGGGATGTAGTGATTGTAACGAGGTCAGTCAGATGAACCTCATAGAATTCGAATTCCCTGATTGGGGCTGTTAATCTGATCCAATCAGGGAGCTCTGGCTGGCAGAGATTAACAGGAGTGTCACCCCGAGCGGGCTGTCCTAGAGGTGGTCAAAAGGTGTGTCAGGGCAGACCGAGAGCCGGAAGGTGGGTAGGGGCGGGCTGCCTTAGAGTGGTCGGAAGGTAGGAGGGGCGGGGGCTTGCTGGGTCTGTATTGTCTGCACTTTTGTATGTAACGGTATTGTCTAATGTACAAATGTCATTGTCACTGTCTTGACATATGTGGAACTGGGATTTGAGGTTTGTCCTCCTCTCCCTGTAAAATGGTTGAACGGTAGGGTTCGGGGCCTAGCTTTGCTGCTCCTCTCCCTTGTAAAATTGCTGTCTCTTATGTACAGCTGTAAATGTTTTTTTGTAAACTGTTTGTTTGTAATTTGTTTAATAAAATAGAAATAAACAGGAAAAAATATAAAAAAAAAATTAACAGGAGTGTCACCCCGAGCGGGCTGTCCTAGAGGTGGTCAAAAGGTGTGTCAGGGCAGACCGAGAGCCGGAAGGTGCGTAGGGGCGGGCTGCCTTAGAGTGGCCGGAAGGTGAGAGGTACGGGGGCTTGCTGTTGTATTGTATGCACTTTTTTATGTAACTGGATTGGCTTTTTATGTACAAATGTCATTGTCACTGTCTTTTCATATTTGAAACTGGGATTTGTGGTTTGTCCTCAATTCCCTGTAAACTGGTTGAACGGTAGGGTTTGGGGCCTAGCTTTGCTGCTCCTCTCCCTTGTAAAATAGCTGTTGTATACAGCTGTAAATGTTAACTGTTTTTCTGTAACCTCTTTTGTAATTGTTTAATAAAATTAAAAAAAAATAGCAGGAGTGTCAGAGGTTCTATTCACTATGAGAGCTGAGTTAGCCAGACCAGTGTCTAGTGCCGTGCACATGTAAATAAAGGGTGATTCGGTGATCGGATACCGTCCTCTGTGGAGTTTCTTTAAGGGGCACTGTAAAAGAATTTGGGGAGATGTTGGGCAAAAGGGAATTGTACCTTTTACTGTCAGTATGACTATTGAATGTGTGTATCACGAGCTACATCATAGTGATGTCAGAGCATGTGGAACTGGAGTCTGGAGTTGAAAGGCTGCAAGCAAGATGTCATCTCTTACCATCCTTGGCATATCATTATGTTCAATAAAACCCAATGCTGTATGCTCACTAGAGCATAAACCTCACTTTCCTTCAAAAAGTGCAATATAAATATTTAAATAATGCGTTTTGAGTCCTATTGAAGGTTCATCAAATTTTACACTTCCCATGATTATGCTCTTCTCCGTTAATTATTCCCATTCCTTTAAATTTTTATCTCCCATGCTGGTATGCTCCTCACACTCGCCTTGTTTTGCAGCTTGATTTGTCAATAAAGATGGAAATGAGCAGTGTCAACTCATCAGTTACCGTCAGGCAGAATTAGCACTGATTAACTTAAAAAACAAAGTGCATAATAAATGATACTGATTGCATACATTACTGTTTCCTGATTTAAATATTATTCTTGCACCGTGGCTGTTTCTTCATCAAAACGTAAGACAAAGTCAAAGGTGACGAAATGTGTTATTGTTTAAATTATATTTTGCATGTTCCCCTCAGGTGTCTTTGGCTGTGTTTTATAAATGTGAGGGTCATTTTGCTCAATTGGCTGGACAGCTGGTTTCATGACGCAGAGTGACGACAAAAGGGTGGGCTTTAATTCCTGCAGGGGCTGAGATCACTCTCATTCCTCTCCTGAGGAATGGTGACTCTCCAGTTAAATTCATCACCACTCTCCTCTCTCCAATGAGAGGCAACCTATGGCCTTCTGGGACTATGGTGACTGTCACTTTGCAATTCTTGTTCCAGTCCGTCACCTAATTGCAAAGTATCAACTGCTTCAAACATGGGAAAGTGTAATATAATGCTGGGACTTCTAGAAAGCATTAGACTTTGAGAATATGATTAGATTAGATTCCCCACAGTGTGGAAACAGGCCCTTTGCCCAACCAGTCCACACCAACCCTCTGAAGAGTAACCCAACCAGACCCATTTCCCTCTGACTAATGCACCTAACACAACAGGCAATTTAGCATGGCCAATTCACCTGACCAGCACATAGAGTCATAGAAATGTACAGCATGGAAACAGACCCTTTGGTCCAACCCGTCCATGCCAACCAGATATCCCAACCCAATCTAGTCCCACCTGCCAGCACCTGGCCCATATCCCTCCAAACCCTTCCTATTCATATACCCATCCAAATGCCTCTTAAATATTGCAATTGTACCAGCCTCCACCACTGCCTCTGGCAGCTCATTTCATACACGTACCACCCTCTGTGTAAAAAAGTTGTCCCGTAGGTCTCTTTTATATCTTTCCCCTCTCACCCTAAACCTATGCCCTCTAGTTCTGGACTCCCCGACCCCAGGGAAAAGACTTTGCCTATTTACCTTATCCATGCCCTTCATAATTTTGTAAACCTCTATAAGGTCACCCCTCAGCCTCCGACGCTCCAGAGAAAACAGTCCCAGCCTGTTCAGCCTCTCCCTGTAGCTCAAATCCTCCAGCCCTGGCAACATCCTTGTAAATCTTTTCAAGTTTCACAACATCTTTCCGATAGGAAGGAGACCAGAATTGCATGCAATATTCCAACAGGGGCCTAACTGAAGTCCTCTACAGCCGCAACATGACCTCCCAACTCCTGTACTCAAATCAATAAAGGAAAGCATACCAAACACCTTCTTCACTATCCTATCTACCTGCAACTCCACTTTCAAGGAGTTATGAACCATCTTTGGACTGTGGGAAGAAGCTCACACAGATAGAATGTGCAAACTCCACACAGACAGCTACCCGAGGCTGGAATTGAACCTGGGACCCTGGTGCTGTGAAGCAGCGGTGCTGACCATTGAGCCACCATGCCACCCATGCATACGTAATAACTGCATCTTCCTTCACTTCAGTTCCATGTAAGCCAAATAAATGATACAGAATAACAACACTCAAATCTGTTAAAGGGAGATGGTAGATTCCCACATGTGAGATATAGCCATTTCCTGATAGATTATGTTATGTTTTATGTTATGTTCATTTTTCTCTCCAGTGAGATCTCAGCTAACTCACTTTTGTGAGACATCTCTCTGTGTTATCATCATCTCCAGCCAGTGTTATGTTGTTTCACATTCCACCGACTTAAAGAAATGTCAGGGGTTGCTTTAGGACATTAAAACACAGTCATTCTCAGGATGTATGTGGGTGTTAATGGACAGGTTTGTAGCTGTAACTGAAAGGTCAGCCACTCTAATCATAGAATCGTTACAGTGTGGATGCTGCCATTTGGATCACGGAGTCCACATCAATCCTCTGAAGAGCATCCCACCCAGACCTCTATCCAATCCCTACCATGGCCATTCCACCTAGCCTGCACACAGTAATTTCGTATGGCTACTCGACTTAATCTGCCCATTCTTCGATCATGAGAGGACACCACAGCACCCGGACATGGGGAGAATGTGGGAACTCCACACGGACAGTCGCCCAAGTTTGGGATTGAACTTGGCTGTAAGGCAGCAATGTTAACCACTGAGCTCCCATGTTCCTAATGTGTGCTCAGATAGGCTAGTCCAGTTAAAGAAAACCTACTTACTTCTCTAAGTGCTTAGAGTGGACCAGTTGGGTTTTTCACGACAGTCTGACAACTTTATGATCAGTTTAACCGATAACAGTTTTATTGTCAGGGTTGCTGATTCAAATTCAGATGATTGGTCATCACAGCATTTGAATTTCTAGATTAACCCAGGACATTGGATTGTTCAGTAGGTACATTGGCAATTGCACAACTGGACCCTTACAAGGCAATCCAGAGATTGAAATCCAACAGTTTTGATGCAATGGTGTCTCTTGCCATTTATTAGTATCCAACGTTAGAACTTAGAACAATCTTCCCAGAGTGATTTAATGTTGGTTCATTGACAAATGCAAAATTATTTCATGGAAATGTTCATTCTGTCCCTTATTCTCTTTGGTTCCAGACTTTTCTTCCATTACTGAAAATATTCAATGGTAATAAAGAACGTACAAAGTTGGGCTTGAGACAATCTCCAAATCAGGAACTGATGTCCTTAAATGTGAGGACTGCATGAGTTTCATTTCAGTACTACTGACGCTGGAGCCAGTACAGCTATGTATGGGCTGAATGGCCTTGTTTGGCATCAAGTCATTCCACAATTTGAAGTATTCACAGAATGCTGGATGCAGCACCTTGGTGTTTGTGGATTTGTGTCCTGACAACATCACCTAGAAATTACACCCCTCCAGGATTATTCTGGAGAGTAGGAATCAATCTCCCTTTCACTGCTGGTGTGAGTAATGATTGCCTTCAGGAACATATGCAACCATATCAAAGAATCCCAGGTTATAGTCCAACAGGTTTATTTGGAAGCTTTCGGAGTGCTGCTCCTTCATCAGGTAGCTGTCACTCCTAATTGATGGAGGAGCAGCACTCCAAAAGCTAGTGCTTCCAAATAAACCTGTTGGACTACAAACTGTTGTGTGATTAGTGAGTTTTGAGAAGATTTGTAGCTCAGGTTGAGGTTCTGGATGTAGGTTTGCTCGCTGAGCTGGAAGGTTCATTTTCAGACATTTCGTCACCATACTAGGTAGCATCTTCAGTGAGCCTCCAGACGAAGCAGTGCTGGTCATAGCATCATACAGACATGCAGCATGGAAACAGACCCTTCGGTCCAACCCGTCCATGCTGACCAGACATCCTAATCCAATCTAGTCCCACTTGCCAGCACCAGCCCATATCCCTCCAAACCCTTCCTGTTCATGTACCATCCAAATGCCACTTAAATGTTGCAATTCTGTCACTCCACCACTTCCTCTGGCAGCTCATTCCATACACGTATGACCCTCTGCGTGAAAATATTGCCCCTTATGTCTCTTTTATATCTTTCCCCTCTTACCCTAAAACTATGCCCTCTAGTTCTGGAATCCCCCACCGCTTTATCCTATCCATGTCCCTCTCTGCTTTCCATTTATATGTTTGGGTTTCCTTGGGTTGGTGATGTCACTTCCTGTGGTGATATCATGTCCTATGCTGATGTCATTTCCTGCTCTTTTTCTTAGGGGGGCGTAGATGTTCTATCAACAGACACATTGACTTGGCTCTCATCTCCCACCCCTAAGAAAAAGAACAGGAACTGACATCACCATAGGAAATAATGTCACCACAGGAAATGACATCACCAACGCAAGGAAAACCAAACATATAAATAGAAAGCAGGAAACACCAGTAGTACTTTGCCCAGTGGCTCACTGAAGATGTTACCCAGTATGGTGATAAAACATCTGAAAATGAACCTTCCTGTGGTGTGATTTTTAACTTTGTCCACCCCAGTCCAACACTGGCTCCTCCACATCACATCAAAAAAACACATTCAGGAATCTTTCTAAAAGTGGACAGATCCAGTGCTGACCACTTTGCTCTCCCAACTGAATGCCCCCTTTGACCCTTACCTCCCCCTGTTGCTAGCTTCTATCTTGCAGGTAAAAACAATGATTGCAGATGCTGGAAACCAGATTTTGGATTAGTGGTGCTGGAAGAGCACAGCAGTTCAGGCAGCATCTGAGGAGCAGCAAAATCGATGTTTCGGGCAAAAGCCCTTCATCAGGAATAAAGGCAGAGAGCCTGAAGCATGGAGAGATAAGCTAGAGGAGGGTGACAGTGGGGAGAAAGTAGCATGGAGTACAATGGGTGAGTGGGGGAGGGGATGAAGGTGATAGGTCAGGGAGGAGGGTGGAGTGGATAGGTGGAAAAGAAGATAGGCAGGTAGGACAAGTCATGGGGACAGTGCTGAGCTGGAAGTTTGGAACTAGGGTGAGGTGGGGGAAGGGGAAATGAGGAAACTGTTGAAGTCCACATTGATGCCCTGGGGTTGAAGTGTTCCGAGGCGGAAGATGAGGCATTCTTCCTCCAGGCGTCTGGTGGTGAGGGAGCAGCGGTGAAGGAGGCCCAGGACCTCCATGTCCTCAGCAGAGTGGGACGGGGAGATGTAATGTTGGGCCACATAGCAGTGTGGTTGATTGGTGCGGGTGTCCCAGAGATGTTCCCTAAAGCGCTCTGTTAGGAGGCGCCCAGTCTCCCCAATGTAGAGGAGACCGCATCGGGAGCAACGGATACAATAAATGATATTAGTGGATGTGCAAGTGAAACTTTGATGGATGTGGAAGGCTCCTTTAGGGCCTTGGATGGAGGTGAGGGAGGAGGTGTGGGCACAGGTTTTACAGTTCCTGCGGTGGCAGGGCAGGGTGCCAGGATGTGAGGGTGGGTTGTAGGGGGGCATGGACCTGACCAGGTAGTCACGGAGGGAATGGTCTTTACGGAAGGCGGAAAGGGGTAGGGCAGGAAATATATCCCTGGTGGTGGGGTCTTTTTGGAGTTGGCGGAAATGTCAGCGGATGATTTGGTTTATGCAAAGGTTGGTAGGGTGGAAGGTGAGCACCAGGGGCATTCTGTCCTTGTTGCGGTTGGAGGGGTGGGGTCTGAGGGCGGAGGTGCGGGATGTGAACGAGATGCATTGGAGGGCATCTTTAACCACATGGGAAGGGAAATTGCGGTCTGTAAAGAAGGAGGCCATCTGGTGTGTTCTGTGGTGGAACTGGTCCTCCTGGGAGCAGATACGGCGGAGGCGGAGGAATTGGGAATACGGTATGGCATTTTTGCAAGAGGTAGGGTGGGAAGAGGTGTTTTCCAGTTAGCTTTGGGAGTCGGTGGGTTTGTAAAAAATGTCAGTGTCAAGTCGGTCGTCATTAATGGAGATGGAGAGGTCCAGGAAAGTGAGGGAGGTGTCAGAGATGGTCCAGATAAATTTAAGGTCAGAGTGGAATGTGTTGGTGAAGTTGATGAATTGCTCAACCTCCTCGCGGGAGCATGAGGTGGCACCAGTGCAGTTATCAATGTAGCGGAGGAAGAGGTGGGGAGTGGTGCCGGTGTAATTACGGAAGATCAACTGCTCTATGTAGCCAACAAAGAGACAGGCATAGCTGGGGCCCATACGTGTACCCATGGCTACCCCTTTGGTCTGGAGGACGTGGGAGGATTCGAAAGAGAAATTGTTAAGGGTGAGGACCAGTTCGGCCAAACGAATGAGAGTGTCGGTGGAAGGGTACTGTTGGGGATGTTGGGAGAGGAAAAAATGGAGGGCTTGGAGGCCCTGGTCATGGCGGATGGAGGTGTAGAGGGAGTGGATATCCATGGTGAAGATGAGACGTTGGGGGCCGGGGAAATGGAAGTCTTGGAGGAGGTGGAGGGTGTGGATGGTGTCTCGAACGTATGTGGGGAGTTCCTGACTAGGGGGGTTAGGACAGTGTCGAGGTAGGTAGAAATGAGTTCAGTGGGACAGGAGCATGCTGAGACAATGGGTCGGTCAGGGTGGTCAGGCTTGTGGATCTTGGGAAGGAGGTAGAACCGGGCAGTGCGGGGTTCCCGGACTATGAGGTTGGAAGCTGTGGGTGGAAGATCTCCTGAGGTGATGAGGTTCTGTATGGTCTGAGAGGTGATGGTTTGGTGATGGGGGAATGGGGTCATGGTCGAGAGGGCGGTAGGAAGAGGTGTCCTCGAGTTGGCGTTTGGCTTCAGCGGTGTAGAGGTCAGTGCGCCAGACTACCACTGCACCCCCTTTATCCGCTGGCTTGATGGTGAGGTTGGGATTGGAGCAGAGGGATTGGAGGGCTGCGCGTTGTGAGGGTGAGAGGTTGGAGTGGGGGAGTGGGGTAGACAGGTTGAGGCGGTTAATGTCCCGGCGGCAGTTGGAAATGAAGAGGTCGAGGGCAGGTAATAGGCTAGCGCGGGGTGTCCAGGTGGATGCAGTGTGTTGGAGGTGGGCGAAGGGGTTCTCGGAAGGTGGGCGGGAGTCCTGATTGTGAAAAAAGCTTCTATCTTGCAGCTGACCCTGCTCCATCTGTTCATTTCTGGTTCGTCCTTCTCCTCTCTTCCTCTTCCATTCCTCACTGAACATTTCTTCTTTATCATTTCTTTTCTGAGTTCCTCCCTCTTGGAAGTACTTTGTGACTTTAGTCTAGGTGTCTGTACTTTCTGTTCCAGCCATTTATCTTCTTAAGTGGACTGAATCTAAATTGTAATTTTAAATTTTACAGTGCATATTACCCTCTAAGTTATGTTTTAAATATTGAATGACATTTTCCCTCACAGTTTTAAAATATGCTTCACAATCCTTGTTCTCATCTGCATAAACTCATTTAAATGCATGGATATGTTGGGTATGGTTGATGATGTTAATAACGCCAAGACATATATGAAGCATAACATTTAGCTGGAGGGCACCATTAACAATAATTGCATATTTCCTTTCAAATTAGTTTGATTTAAAACATATATTACATGCAAAATGACAGTTTTATCTAAAGTGGCTTTCAATCTTACCATGGCATGGGGAAATTTGAATTCAATGAAAATCTGGAAAAAAGGGTTAGCCCAACTTTGACCACATAAACACTGTCAATTGTTGTAACAACCCCATCTGGTTCACTAATGTCCTTCAGGGAAGGAAATCTGTCATCCTTACTTGGTCTGGCCAACATGTGAACTCCAAACCTACAGCAATGGGGCTGAATCAACTGCCCTCTGGGTAATTAGGGATGGATCATAAATGTTAGCCCACATCAGGGTGGCATGATGGCTCAGTGGTTAGCGCTGTTGCCTCACAGCACTAGGGGCCTGGGTTTGATTCCAGCCTTGAGCGTGGACTGTCTGTGTGGAGTATGTACATTCTCCCAGCGTCTGCGTGGGTTTCCTCTCACAATCCAAAGATGCGCAGGTTAGGTGAATTGACCATACTAAATTGCCCACAGTGTTCAAAGATGTGTAGGCTAGGTGCATGAGTCAGGGGTAAATGTAGAGTGGTAGGAGGGGGAGATATTGGGTGGATTGGTGTTGAGAAATACCTGCTCCATTTCTACCATCACTGGCAATTAGGTTGTGAATGGGCAAGGCTTCCCACTAACTAAAATCACAAAGTGGGCAATTAACAGGCACCAAGGGGCCCACATAGCAATGATTAACTCCGTTCCTACCAGGCGCAAACACTAGCAGCAGGGGGATGGGTCTGGGAGGGTTGTTTTTCAGAGGGTCAGTGTGGACTTGTTGGGCCAAATGGCCTGTTTCTACACTGTAGGGATTCTATGATTCTATCCTACGAAGAAATAAAGTACATTGATACAATATTGAAAATATAAATTTAATTAAGATTGAAAAGGAGCTATAATTTCTAATATGATTCATCTTTTGATAATAAATACTATTTTATGCATATTGTAATACCATAAATTACATCATTAAGTTAATGAATTATAGATTGCAATAAAATATCACAATGCTGATGTAGAAAGTTTCTTCTGAAGATTGGCATTTTGCTCATTCCATATGTATTACTTTAAAAGGATGTAAGGTACAAGGAAAATATGTTTGCATATTGACCTACATAATGGGTCAGGGGTCAAGTGGAAAGAGTAATATAGTGGTCAGGTCACTGTATGAGTTATGCAGACAACCAGGCCAATGTTCTGGGGGCATTCCACCAGGGCAGCTAGTGGGATTGGAGGCAAGTCTCAGTCTCCAATATGGTGACCATGAAACTATCATCGGTCATTATAAAGATTCACCTGCTTCACTAATATCCTTTTGGGAAGGAAATATGCCATCTTTACCCAGTCTATCCTAAACGTGACCCCAGACCCACAACAATGTGATTACTCCTCTGCCCTCTGAAGTTGTCTGGAGAGCCAATCAATTCAAAGGCAGTTAGGGACAGACAGAAGATGGTTTTGCAAAGCGACACCCACATGTCATGAAAGAATAAGACAGAAACGTAATGTATCTCAAGAATATTCCATTGGCTCTGATGTGCCAAGGTGCGTGGAGGAAGAAGCTGCTAGATAAATGCAGAATCCTTATTTTGCTTTACAAAAGCATGATTTTTTTTTCTGACAGCTGACAAAAGACTTCTGGAATCTATCTGGCCTAACGCAAGTTTCCATATATACATCACCATCCATGTGAATTGGTTAAACCTAAACCCCTTCCCTTGTAAGTTTGAATGTATCAGTCTGATCACATTGTTTGAGGGTCACATAAGAAACTTTACTGCCTCTCACTTTATCATTAGCTCTGAGATTCACTTTGGGAGTCCTTGTCAGGATTCCCTTAAGGTTAACATGCAGGTTCAGTTGGCAGTTAGGAAGACAAGTGCAATGTTAGCATTCATTTCAAGAAGGCTAGAATACAAGTGCAGAGCTGAGGCTGAATAAGGCTCTAGTAAGACTGCACTTGGAATATTAGGAGCAGTATTGGACCCTGAATCTCAGGAAGGATATGCTGGCCTTGGAGAGATCCAGAGGTCATTTACAAGAATAATCCTGGGGATGAAAGGGCTTGTCAAGTAAGGAGTGGATGAGGACTCTGGGTCTGTACTTGATGGAGTTTAGAAAGATGGGGGGGGGGTGGGTAATCTAATTGAAACTTACAGAATACTGAGACGCCTGTATAGAGTGGACATGTCCACTCATAGGAAAATAGGATCTGAGGGCACAGCCTCAGGCTGAAGAAATTCCACCTCATCTCCCTTTTGAACAGAGATGAGGAGGAATTTCTTCGGCCAGAAGGTGGTGAATCTGTGGAATCATCGCCTCAGAGCAGTGTGGAGGTTAGGTCATTGAGTGTATTTAAGACAGAGATAATAGGTTCCTGATTGGTAAGGGGGACCAAGGGTTATGTGAAGGCTGGAGAATGGGGTTGACAGCCATTGATGAATGGTGGAGCAGACTCAATGGGCCAAATGGCCTCATTCTGCTCCTGTATCTTATGGCCTTACAGTGACTTTGTTAAGGTTTTCCCTGGGAGTTCTCTTGTCCAGTGTGAAGTGTTGGCAGGTTAGCCCTGGTCACCCAGGAGCCTGGGCAGTGAGGAGGCACAGAGGATTGTGCAGCTGAAACTACGAGAGTGAGGTTAGCCTGGCTCCAGTGAGCAGGAGAAGGAATGCTGTTCTCCTGAGATGTGTAGGGATAGGTGGTAGGAGGGGGAGGTATTGGGTAGATTGGTGTTGGGAGATACCCGCTCCCTTTTTACCATCACTGGTAATTAGATTGTGAATGGGCAAGGCTTCCCACCAACTGAAATCACAATTTGGGCAACTAACAGGTACCAAGGGGCCCACATAATGATGATTAACTCTGTTGCTACCAGCCTCCCCAGCTGGAGCAGCCTGTGTCCAGACGGGGTGACGGTGGGTATGGCTTCGATGTGTGCCAAACAGGGGCTGATCGGGGGCATGGATGGTGGGGTCGAGGCAGGGAAGGAGGGGACAGTGGGGGAAATGGTGGGAATTGGCAGCTCAATGCCATTTCTTGCTCTGACTCCCCCTCTCCTCACAAGTCCTGGCCCATCTTCCCACATAAAAAAGCACCCCCTTCCCGTGCCCATTGTTCCAACTTCAGAGTGACACACGATTCAGTGGGCGTTGACAGCAGCCAATGGGCATCTCAGACGGATTTCTGTACCACCACCACACTTATAGGAGAAATCAGAAAATTTTCCCCTTACTTTTAATTATCTCTGCCATTGTGACCTACTCTACATTTGAAATGTGGAATCTAAATCACGTACTCTGTTGCATTGTTATCTTCCTTTACACCTGACTTCTAATATTTTGTTTCATTCATATTACATTCCCCTGGTTAACTTCCCCTTCAGTTTGGGTCCAGGTGGGTACTGCAGATGCTGGAGATTAGAGTCAAGATTAGAGTGGTGCTGGAAAAGCACAGCAGGTCAGGCAGCATCCGAGGAGCAGGAAAATCGACGTTTCAGGCTAAAGCCCTTCATCAGGAAATTCCTGATGCTGCCTGACCTGCTGTGCTTTTCCAGCACCACTCTAATCTTTCCCCTTCACTTTCCTGACAGCATTAACCTGAAGGTAGCTACATAGAAAGACTTTGCTGTGCTCAATTCTGTTCCTTTGCTAAAGCTCAGAAATGCTAGAGTTTCATAATGCTCGGGGCTTAGATTTCCCCTGTATGTTGATTGTGATAAAATTTTATTCCTGCCCTTGTAAAAACTTATACATTTCATTGCGCCCAGCACAAAGTATAAATCCACCTGCCAGTAAGAATAGGACGAAATTGAAAGATAGTTACAGTGGGGCTGCACATATCAGTGTTAAAAGGATCAAGAGAAAATTGTTAAAACATTAGGAAATCCTGGTACATTCTAAATTTTAATGTCTGAGGTCTTCCCTCTGAATGTTTCAGCTGGAGGTCAAACCAGGAAAAGCAACACAGATTTGTTAAGGCAAGCCATGATTATGGAATTTAATATTTTTTGATGAGGTAACATTGATGGTTGATGAGGGAGACGTGGTGTAGATGGATTTCCAAAAGGTATTTGATGAAGTGACGCATAAAAGGCTCATCAGCAGAGCTGAAGCTCACAGAACTAAAGGAAGAGTGTGCTGGTGGGTGGCAGAAATCCGTGTGAGATGCCCATTGGCTGCTGTCAATACCCACAGACGATACAGAGGTGGTTGAGTGACAGAAACAGAGAGTACTGTTGTTCTTCAGACCAGAAGAAAACCTTGCCATCTCTTAGTGTCCTCTACCTGATTGTATCTGCTTCTATCTGCAGCTCTCATTTTCCATAACCTCAGGGTGGACTTTGGGGGACTTTCCCCCTCTGGCTTGTTGCATTCCCCTCCAGTTGATGTCAGACCCACTCTGGGACAGGCTCTGCTGTCAACCGAGCTTTGGTTTGTCTGGATGATATTTTCACACTTATGAGCCATTGCAGTTTCGGAGAGCTGTTGGTGAGCACTTGAAGCTTTACTGTTGCATCAACACACCCGTCTCACCTCCTCCCAGGCCAGCAGTGTGTTTCCCACCTGTACATTTGGAAGAATGTCTTTGCTGAGCATGAGTAGGTGAAACTGGGTAATACATCAGTATGAAAGAGGCCATATGTTGAGAGGTGAAAGCCTAGTGGTATTAATGCTGGACTGTTAATCCAGAGACCCAGGTAATGTTCTGGAGACCTGGGTGAAAATCCTGCCACGGCAGATGGTGGAATTTGAATTCAATTTTTAAAAAAACCTGAATTAAGAGTCTAATGATGACCACAAGTTGATTGTTGGGAAAAACCCATCTGATCCTAAGATTCTTGAGGGCAAACCTGGTCAGGCCTATAGGTGACTCCAGACCCACAACAATGTGGTTGACTCTTAGGGATGGGCAATAAATGCTGCTGAGCCAGCGGTGCCTTTGTCCCATGAATGAACAAAGGACATACTTTGACTACCTCTTAACCACATTAAATGTCTCAATCGCATATATCCCGCTCTGTCTCAATCTTGAGAAGTCACAGTGTGGAAGCTCTGAAGTGGTGTTCAGGGGAACCACCAGCCACTGCAGGTTATCTGACAGCATGGTTCAACAGTTCTCTTTGCCAGTTGGTGGAAGTTGTCAATGTCAGTTGTTGAAACTTACTGCTGCACTTTATCTAATTCCTCAGCCATGTCAAGAGTTTATTGATGTCTGACTGTGGCCATCTCTGGAAAAAATGACATTGCCTTCAGGAGATGGTGGTTCCTCCTTCTGTTTAACTCTCCTTTGTTATGACCTTGTGACAAATAACTCAGTTATTTGCTAAGATAACTTCTGTGGGCAGTGAAGAGCTAACCAGTTGGTGTGGGACTGGAGTCACATACAGGCCAGACCAGGCAAAAGGATAGCAAGGACATCAATGAACCATGGCAATCTGACAGCTTCATCGCCACTTACACCAATAGCAGCTTGTGTACTCTGTGATTTCACTTTCTGAGGCGGAATTGCAGGACGTAGACTCAACATTTTGAATCCAGTCCTTTAGTGTTGTGGTCCAGGAACATAACATCATCACACCAACTTTAATTTTTCTTTCTTGTACATCTGTTAGTCTTATTTCTATGACTTTACCATTTCCACCTTGTTTCTCACTCTCATTATACTGTCAAAGTGACCTTTAATCAGTTTGGGATGTGATGCACACATTGCAGTCTGTTCGTTGCCATTGATCAGTTAGACATTAGCATGGCTTCGAGGGCATCTGCTAACAAATATATCACTGACTATGGCTTGACTTTATGAAATTATAGACAATGCAGCCAAGCATTAGTTCAATCTATCAAGGTTTTAAAGAAAACACATATCCATTTGTGTTACACCAAAGCTTCTGTATGTCATTGTATTTGGTACATCCAAGTTTGATATATGGAGACGGGACGGCACTCTGCTACTTTTCAACTTTGTTTGCTGCTTCATTATGTTTCGGATGTTTTCTTCTCCAACGCTGCCTTGCTGCTCAGCTTACTGCCCATTTGAGAGATAGCAATGGTCACTGTTGCTCTGGTATGATTCCCTCTTTGACTGCTCCCTTTCTTCATGTGGGGAAAGGAGTATTGCCCCGTGACCTCTCCAGCAGACAATGAGGATAGAAAGTGGGTTGACGGGCGGCAACGATTGAACAATCTCAGAATCACAGAATTGTCATGGCACAGAAATGAAGCCACTCTTCCCATCATGCCTGCGCTGGCTCTTCAAACAAACATCATTACCCAGTGCCAACCTTCTGCTTTTACACCATATCCTTGCATTGTATTTCTATCCAATGCCCTCTTGAAAGCCTCCATTGAACCAGCCTCTCCCACATTTCCAGGCGGTGTGTTCCAGATCCCAACCACTCACTTTTCTCAGATCACCTTTGGCTGGTTTTGAGCATTAAATGTTGCACCTCGCTGTTAATCACTTGGCTTTAAGGGAGAATAACCCTGAGACAGCTGCTGTATGATTGCCATGTCCTTTCTCTTTTTGCCGCTGAGTATAATGTGACATCGGCCAGTCACTGCCAGTCACTGCCTGGGGGAGCTGGTATGTCAAGGTGCACCGTCTGTGTACTAAAGTCATGCTTGGCATCCTTTCAAAGTTGCAACGACACGAAACCCTGTGCTGTCAGCAAAATTCTGTCTTCTTCCAAAAATGCCCTCTACGTTTGTCCCTAAATCACCATGGTTTGTTCCCTCCTGTTCACAGGCAGGTGTTCATCTGACCCTGGGAAAAGTGGGATCAGATATGAGAATGCATGAGGAGACTTGTTCACTGGCACATTTCCCAACCCTGATAATATCATCACCCAGCTCACTTCCCCTCCCATTCCTGCTATTCCATTTAGCCGAGGGCACCTGAACAATAGCCTCCCACAGCAGATCTTCATAATGTTATATCTCCTCAACTGGCACCACCAAACCCTTTGTCCGTCTCTTTTGTTACCTCCATATTCAACTCCCTTACACCTTTAAGAGACCAAGATCCTACACTTACTGTCAACCTTCACCCAGTATGAACTCCAACCCATCCAGCTTTAAGCCGAACCTGTTCGAATGTACGGTGCCTATCCCATCTCCCATTGCTCATCAACTTCCTAGTGACAATTAGGAGGTGTCTTGGGATGATTCACCTTGCTGATTGTTGAGGTATTGTTTGACTATTGCTGTAACACAGACCACAATGATTTGGAAAGGAAGAGTGGCCATCAGATTTTCTAAGAATTGTCAATGAAGGTCACATTCGTATCTATCTGGCCACAAATGGGCCCTTTTGAATGGGCAGATCACAAACAAACATAACTGATACACCCAGGCCAGGAAGGACTTATATTCAATCATAGTCCATGCTTGTTTCTTGCTCCTCAGCCACGGCATAATGTATGTACAATTCACATCACTGTCAATGAACAACCGTTAGGAAATAAATCAAATTCTCAGGCATTGTTCGCAGCGTGGGTGACCCCTGCTGGAAAGCCTAGATAGAAATAAGAACTTGCATTTGTTTTGAGCTATCCATAATCTCCAAACGTTCCAAAAACACATTAGAATCAATGAAATACATTGAAAGAATAGTCACTTTTATAATGTGGGGAACACAGCCATCAGATCGAATCCAACATGCAGCAGTGCGATCAGGGACTGATCTCGTTTTAGTAAAATGTTGGATAAAGATCCCCTAAAACGCCTGTAGACATTTTCTCCATATTTTCACATGATGTATGTTATGATCTATCCCTGGGTGAGGTTCCCCACAGTTTGTTACAGTTCCAAGTGGGATACCCCAAATTGTTAAGCTCCCGGCTGAGAAGGGATGAACTGGCTCTCTATTCAACTGCCCCCTTGGTTAGTCCCAACAAGTTTAATTTATAAGAGGCTCCTTTCCAGACCAGATTCATTTATGTTTAAACCAGGTTTTTATGATTTACTGGGAGTTTATCTGTTAATAAATGTGAGATGAAATATCAATAAGCGCACATAGATTTGAATGGGAAGTTCCTCCAAATAAAAAATAAAAATTAAAAGAAAGATCTATTGGTCATTCTCTGAGTAGTTCTTGAAGAGTAGATAGTACAATATTATGGTCATTACATTGGATGCTACTGATAATATTGATGTTAAACAGTTAATGTTGAGATTCTTGGTTTGCAGTTTTATTCAAATTCTTTTGTCCTAGTTCCTTTCAATGGTGGAGAAAGTGATGTCTGCAGATGCTGGAGATCAGAGCTGGAAATGTGTTGCTGGAAAAGCGCAGCAGGTCAGGCAGCATCCAGGGAACAGGAGAATCGACGTTTCGGGCATAAGCCCTTCTTCAGGAATCCACCTTTCAATGGTGGTTGGCTGACTGGCATGATTTAACATCAACAAGGATTTTTTCCATTTCTTCAGCTGCAGCAGAGGTGTTTAATAGTCATTCTCAAAATGTGACGTTTACATCACACCAGCACATTAATTTACTAACACACACAGGCACAGACTTTGTTTGGTTTTTAATAATCCTGTCTTTAACATCTCTGGAAGGGCAAAATACTATCATGTCTATAGGAGTAGGGTAGGGGTAGGAGTGGGAGGGGCTGCAGCCTCTCGTCGTCTCTTCCTTTTTAGTCTTTCTGTTTGAAGGTTGTCTGACTCTAACCAGGTGTGACACTCCATGGGTCCATATAAGACTCTGCCAGTGACTGAACATAAATCTGTATCAGTCCTGTTTCAAAAACGCATTGTTGGAATTAAAAGTTCACTATGTTCGGACTTACTTCAGGGCTCTGATCTGTCATCATAATAAGGAACATCAGGGGTACATGGTTATTAAATAAGTCACATCGGGCTCAGTATGGTGATTGAATGGCCAACAGATAATATCTAGTCTTGCATATGAATGATGACATCATGTATCGAGCCCCAGACGACAAATGAACTTTTTAAGTCTTTAATGCAGATGCAAAATATGAACTTGCTTTTGTACAGCAGTGTTCATGCCTCGAGGGTGTTTCAAACAGCATTTTTGCAAATTAATAAGGTTGGAAGCTGAATTATTTGGTATTGCAAAACAACCCAGCTGCCAATTTGCTGACAGCGAAGTACGACAAACAGAAAATGAGTTGAACAACCACACAATTTAACTTTCATTGGATCAATGGAGACAGCAATATTGGTCAGGACACCAGAGGGTACCATGGGGGACTTTTGGTAACCACTAGAGGAAGTTTCAAGTCTGATCTGAAAGACAATGCTATCACTTTCTCTGCAAATGCTGCCTGCTTAAGTCTTGGGGTGGGGCGTCAACGCACCACTTTCTGACTCAGAGGCAAAGGCACTATCACTTGAACACGACTGACAAAATAACACCCTCAGGAGTTGAACAAAACCACAGCTGAGACAACTGGAAGCCACGGCATATAAATGTCAGTCAACTATAATGATGAGGTTGCATTTGGTAATTACCATTGTTCAGCATCTTCAGTAAAGTATAATATAAACACTAATTATATAGCGCTTAATGTTCTGTGCTCATCACCAAATTAAGTTGCTTGTTGCATTGAAGGCAAATATTGGAGACCAGTTATAATTACCATTTATTCTTGGACCACAATTGTAATTTCTGCATTAGTATATAGGAATTGTAAAAGTTAGCACAATTAAAATGTGATTGGATGGGTAACAAACCTCAATGTAAAATCCGCCATGACCACGTGCTGTACTCAAAATTATTCAAGCAACGGTGGCTCATTGGTTAGCACTGCTGCCTCACAGTGCCAGAGACCCAGGTTCAATCCCTCCATCGGGCAACTGTCTGTGTGGAGTTTGCACATTCTCCCTGTATCTGCGTGGGTTTCCTCTGGGTGCTCCGGTTTCCTCCCACAATCCAAAGGTGTGCAGGTCAGATGAATTGGCCATGCTAAATTGCCTGTAGTGTTAGGTGCATTAGTCAAGGGTGAATGTAGGGGAATGGGTCTGGGTGGGTTGGTCTTCGGAGGGTTGGTGTGGACTTGTTGGGCCGAACAGCCTGTTTCCAGGCTGTAGGGAATCTAATCTAACCTAATCTAATATGGTGTTAGCATCATCATGAGATCTTGTCACTTTTTTGCTGCATGTTAATATGAAATTCCAAGGAGTAGTAATCCATGTGAGAGTGGAAAATGGAGGTAGACCTGGATTCACAAAAACCACGACAGCTTTCCTCTATGGAGATGGGAACAGGCATCAATTTTACCTGCTCTGAAATTTAATAGAAACAGGAATAAATCTTACAGCCAATTAAGACTGCTCCACTTTCAATCCAGTTAGAGTTGACTTGCCTCTTTACCTCTGGTTCCTCTTTAGTTCTTTCTGTGACTTTACCTCTTGATTGTGTACTGTTCAATTGTTCTATGTTTGATTATAGGGGTCTGGTTACTATTGATATTTACTGTACTTAATTGGTTAAGCCTGGTTGTGCACCCAGAGAGAAGCAAACAAACTGCAAAAGTCAGAGTTTGTCATCTGGAGTGGACATTTCAAAGCCCTGTGAAGAAACATTGGTGCTCTCTTCACATAGCTCTGAGATTAAACTGTGCGGCAGATAACACTTTTGTAAAGCTATTTTATTATAGATGAAGCAAGTTGTTGCTGTTATCAGTACAGCCACTAGGGGTGGCTGGATGTGATTCTTCTGTGAAATTCTTGCTCCTCACAGGATGTGGGTGCTTCTGGCTGGGCCAGCATTTATTGCCCGTCCCTAGTTGCATTTGAGGAAGTCGATGGAGAGCTGCCTTCTTGAACTGCAGACGAAGTGATGGATGCAGGTACATTTGCAACGCTGAAAAGATATTTGGATAAGTGCATAAATAGGAAAGTTTTGGAGGGATATGGGCCAAACACAGGCAGGTAGGATTAGATTAGTTTGGGTACATGGATTACTTGGATTGAAGGGTCTGTTCCATTCTGTATAACTCTATGCTACAGTCCATATGCTATAGGTTGACCCACATGCCCTTAAGGATGGTTTTGACCCAGCGACACTGAAGGAACAATGATATATTTCCAAGTCAGGGTGGTGAGTGGCTTGGAGAGGAACTTGCAGTTGGTATGTTCCCATGTATCTGCTGCCCATCTCCTTCTAGATGGAAGTCGTGCATTTGGAGGGTGCTCTCTAACAGAGCCTTGGTGAATTTTGATAACTATGTAAATGCAGGTTCTTGCTCTTTATGGACTGAAAGAGTTCTGGAACAATTGTTGCTGGCAGGTAGGGGAATACTATTGTAACTTACTTGTTGCTAATTTCGGAATAGCATTGCCACTTATTGATTTTGATTGAGTCTTCCTAATGGATGGGTTTTGTGGTTCTAGAGATTATGCTGGAAACTGGTGGCATGCACGAACTCAGTGTTAAAGCAGCCTGAGGTGGATCTCTCACTGGTGTGAAAGGATTTGAAATATGCCATGAACTCCCAGGACAGCACTTGAACACATGTACTGTCTCATAATTGAATGGCTGTCAGATGGATGGCCAGTCATGGGGCACCACAGCAAGCCAAGGAGGTACTTAGAGTCATAGAGTCATAGAGATGTACAGTACGAAAACGGACCCTTCAGTCCAACCCGCCCATGCCGACCAAATATCCCAACCCAATGAGGTCCCACCTGCCAGCACCCGGCCCATATCTCTCCAAACCCTTCCTATTCTTATATCCATCCAAATGCCTTTTACATGTTGTATTGTACCTGCCTCCACCACTTCCTCTGGCAGCTCATTCCATACACGCACCACCCTCTGCGTGAAAACTTTGCCCCTTAAGTCTCTTTTATATCTTTCCCCTCTCACCCTAAACCTATGCCCTCTAGTTCTGGACTCCCCCACCCCAGGGAAAAGATTTTGTCTATTTATCCTATCCATGCCCCTCAAGATTTTGTAAACCTCTAGCCTATTTAACTTCTCCCTATAGCTCAGATCTTCCAACCTTGGCAACATCCTTGTAAATCTTTACTGAACCCTTTCACGTTTCACAACATTTTTCCGATAGGAAGAAGTCTGCGTGGGGTTCCTCTGTGTGCTCCGGTTTCTTCCCACAATCCAAAGATGTGCAGGTTAGATTGGCCATAGTGTTAGGTACATTAGTCAGGGGCAAATATAGGGTAGGGGAATAGGTCTGGGTGGGTTACTGTTAGGAGGAGCAGTGTGGACTTGTTGGGCTGAGGAGCCTGTTTCCATACTGTAGGAGATCTAAGCTAATCTAGACCAGAATTGCACACAACATTCCAACAGTGGCCTTGAAGTATATTATTGCATTTCTATCCCAAACATTCCCCTCTTCACACATCAAAAAACAGTTTAATGGGCACCATTATTGATGTTGTGGGTTAGTCAGGTGACCCACTGCACACAACTATTCCCACATATTAGCTGCGTGTCATTCCCATCCATCTCTGTCTGTGAGTACCCAATGGGAGAAGTCACGTGACTATGGCAATCCAGGAGACACACGAGTACAGTACTATATTTCAATCACAAACAAGATTCTGGTATTGAAAAATTATCTAACTCACAAAAGTTATCCTCTCACAGAGGTTTAGACCAGCTACAACAAGACAAAGAATGAAGGAGTCTGAGTGTGAGAACAGGGCCTGATGGGGCGAGGGCCGCGGGTGAGAAAAAACCTGATGGACAGAGGGCCTGTGGGTGAGAGATGGCCTGATGGGGAGAGGGCCTGTGGGTGAGGGATGACCTGACAGACAGAGGGCTTGTGGGTGAGCAGGGCCTGATGGGGAGAGGGCCTGTGGATGAGCAGGGCCTGATTGGGAGAGGGTCTGTGGGTGAGGAAGTCCTGATGGGAAGAGAGCCTGTGGGTTAGCAGGCCCTGATGGAGAAAGGGCTTGTGTGTGAGATCTGGCTTGATGGGGAGAGAGACTTTGGGTGAGCAGGGCCTGATGGGGAGAGGGCCTGTGGGTGAGAGATGGCCTGATGGGGAGAGGGTCTGTGGGTGAGAGATGGCCTGATGGGAAGAGGGCCTGTGGGTGAGCAGGGCCTGATGGGGAGATGGCCTGTGGGTGACCAGGGCCTGATGGAGACAGTTCCTGTGGGTGAGCAGAGCCTGATGGGGAGAGGGCTTGTGGGTGAGCAGAGCCTGATGGGGAGAGGGCTTGTGGGTGAGCAGAGCCTGATGGGGAGAGGGCCTGTGGGTGAGAGATGGCTTGATGGGGAGAGAGACTGTGGGTGAGCAGGGCCTAATGGGGAGAGGACCTGATGGGGAGAGGGCCTCTGGGTGAGAGATGGCCTGATGGGGAGAGGGTCTGTGGGTGAGAGATGGCCTGATGGGAAGAGGGCCTGTGGGTGAGCAGGGCCTGATGGGGAGAGGGCCTGAGGGTGAGCAGGGCCTGATGGGGAGAGGGCCTGTGAGTGAGCAGAGCCTGATGGGGAGAGGGCCTGTGTGTGAGCAGAGCCTGATGGGGAGATGGCCTGTGGGGGAGCAGGGCCTGATGGAGACAGGGCCTGTGGGTGAGAGATGGCCTGATTGGGAGAGGGGCTATGGGTGAGCAGGGCCTGATGGGGAGAAGGCCTGTGGGTGAGCAGGCTCTGATGGAGACAGGCCCTCTGGGTGAGCAGAGCCTGATGGGGAGAGGGCCTATGGGTGAGCAGGGCCTGATTGGGAGAGGGCCTATGGGTGAGCAGAGCCTGGGGAGAAGGTTTGTGGGTGAGCAGAGCCTGATGGGGAGAGGGCTTGTGGGTGAGCAGGGCCTGATGGGGAGAGGGCCTGTGGGTGAGAGATGGCCTGATTGGGAGAGGGGCTATGGGTGAGCAGGGCCTGATGGGGAGAAGGCCTGTGGGTGAGCAGGCTCTGATGGAGACAGGCCCACTGGGTGAGCAGAGACTGATGGGGAGAGGGCTTATGGGTGAGCAGGGCCTGATTGGGAGAGGACCTATGGGTGAGCAGAGCCTGATGGGGAGAAGGTTTGTGGGTGAACAGGGCCTGATTGGGAGAGGGCCTGTGGGTGAGCAGAGCCCAATGGGGAGAGGGCCTGATGGGGAGAGGGCCTGTGGGTGAGCAGAGCCTGATGGGGAGAGGGCTTGTGGGTGAGCAGGGCCTGATGGGGAGAGGGCCTGTGGGTGAACACAGCCTGATGGGGTGAGGGCCTGTGGTTGAGCAGAGCCTGATGGGAGAGGGCCTGTGGGTGAACAGAGCCTGATGGGGAGAGGGCCTGTGGTTGAACAGAGCCTGATGGGGCGAGGGCCTGTGGGTGAGAGATGGCTTGATGGGGAGAGGGACTGTGGGTGAGCAGGGGCTGATGGGGAGAGGGCCCGTGGGTGAGAGGTGGCTTGATGGGGAGAGGATCTGTGGGTCAGGAATGGCCTGATGGGAAGAGGGCCTGTGGGTGAACGGAGCCTGATGGGGAGAGGGCCTATGGGTGAACAGAGCCTGATGGGGAGAGGGCCTGTGGGTGAACAGAGTCTGATGGGGAGAGGGCCTATGAGTGAGCAGTGCCTGATGGGGAGTGGGCCTGTGGGTGAGAGATGGTCTGATGGAGACAGGGCCTGTGGGTGAGCAGAGCCTGATGGAGACAGGCCCTGTGGTTGAGCAGAGCCTGATGGGGAGAGGGCCTATGGGTGAGTAGGGCCTGATTGGGAGAGGGCCTGTGGGTGAGCAGAGCCTGATGGGGAGAGGGCCTGTGGGTGAGCGGGGCCTGATGGGGAGATGGCCTGTGAGTGAGCAGGGCCTGATGGGGAGAGGGCCTGTGGTTGAACAGAGTCTGATGGGGAGAGGGCCTGTGGGTGAGCAGGACCTGATGGAGAGAGGGTTGATATCTAGAGTGAGGACACTGGATTGGTGTGAGTTTGTTTGGAGATTACCCATGAAATAAACTCACTGTCCGCAAGCTGCTGTGAAATACATGTGGCAATGTGTTGAAAGTTTTTCGTTTGTTTACCACTGAAGCTAAGAAAAGAATTACATCTGTTTTCAAATATGTAACGTTGCTGCTGTGAGCATTGTGAAGATGTGTGTGGGGGTGGGAAGTGGTGGGATAAAGGGTGCGTGGGTGGAGCCTGGGAATGGTGTCATATTTGTACTGTGGAGAAAACATGTCTGAACACAACAGCGATGTAAATCCCACACAGACTCAAACTGCCCAGTTTCCCCCATTCTTGAAACATGGGTGCAGGCCATTCAGCCCGCAGGGATTTGCCCTGGCCCTCGGTCCCATTTACTCGTCTCTGATATATATTCTGACTCAATAAGGATCTACTGACTTCAGCAGTGAAAATGTTGATTGGTTGAGCAATATTTTAACAATGTTTAGTAAGTCGTGATGTTTTGTCATTTCTCCCCACTGTGTTTCAGAACAGCTGTTTGATCTTTACAGTATTATATCAGAAAGGTTAGATTATGAAGCATCTTATTTCAAACTGGAGAATTCTGCTAGTATTAATTCTACAGAAACTGTGGTTTTCTGAAGATTATACTAATAGCAGTAGACTTTGATAACTTGCTACTTGTTATATATTATGTCTATTTCTCATACTTCATTCTGTCCTCATCCACTGGGGAATATGTGGATCACTCCAGCCTATAAAAGGCTTTGTTTTGATTGAAATGTTTTATGAGGTCTTTTGTAAAATTCCAAGCTGTTGATTTTAGCAGTCGAGTTTGTTGTTAGAAAAAAAACAGATTCTGTGAAACAACGAGAGGCTGATACACAGAGTGCTGCACCATACAAGCCGGTCTTACAGTCATTTGTGGTTGCAATCCTCATCAAATCTGCATCCAAATGCCCTTTGCAAATTACGATTGGATCTGTTTCCGGCTCTGTGGCTGGAAGTATTACTGATCGGATCAATTTGCCACATGAAAGGAATCTTGTCGCTGCCTCCCTCCCTGCCGCCTCGTTCTTTTGTCAGTTGTAAAGTCGTTTTGCAGATTTGTCTTCGAAAGAATGGGAAATGAGAATTGCGGGGTGATAGTGGTGCAGATGTGACTGGGTCACTGATCCAGGATCATGCTCCAACTACCACGGTAAAGCAATAAAAAGTCAGAACTCAAAGTTGCCCACAGCAATGGTGACCGTGATTATTGTCATTGACGGTCATTAAACAAAAACCCATTGGGTTCACTAATATTTCTTAAAGGAAGAAAACCTGCCATCTTTACCAGGTCTGGCCTACATGTGACCCTCAGCAATGTTGAATGTTAACTACCCTCTGAAATGGTCTCATAAGCCACTCAAGGGCAATTACGGGTGGACAACAATTTGACAGCTGCGCCCCACATCCCATGAAAAGAAATACAGCGGGGTGGGATGTGGTGGGGTGGGCCTTATTTAATGATACCCACTCCTAGCAGGTAAGGGTCAGTGCCAAAAGCCAAAAGCACAAAGACAAAGTGCTTCCTAGATCTCCTGCATTGTGGGAGAGGGGATCTCATTATGGGATTCACCGTGAGAGCAGTTGGAAGTGAGAACGATGCTCTGGAAGGTCCAGGTGGTATTAACGTTGAAGCAGATGGAGAGACTCTGTTTGAAGGCAGACTGCTAACAAAACACATTCACTGGGCTTTGCCTGGAAGTACTTAAATTGGGAACAGATGTTCCGATGGATTTAAACATTAATGCTCAGGACCACAGGCCTTGTGCTTTCAACAGTAAGCCAACACCGAGCGAAGGCAACACCTGAACTCAGTTCCTTCACTCAGTGATCACCAAACCTCTTCTGTCCCTCCTCATTGGGCCAGAGGGGACTTGTATGAATTGTGTATTATTTTTGTTGCGTTCATATTTATCTCATTCTGTTAAACGTTTGTGAACATACTCGGAGATGTTGTCAACCATATTTTATGAGGACAATACCCCTTTAAATAAGTTGGGTTCAGTACTCCCCTGCTCAGTGATGCTTTTCAACTAGTTTGTGAGAACACTGTACATTGTTTGTGACACACTGTGAGGAGTAGGCTTGGTAAGCCAGCTGGCCTCTCTTCCTTCCAGATTTAAGATAATTGGCAAAAGATGAGGAGAGTTTATTTTTATGCCCTGAGTTGTTATGATCTGGAAAACACAGTGATAGAAGCTGATTGGATACTGACTCTTTGAAACAAGGAGCACCAACTTGGTGACAGTGGTCTCCTTCCTAGCTCTCACATTCACTGACAGTGCTCTCTTCAGCTTCAAACAATGAGGGCACCCAGGTAACGTTTCCATCGACCTGCACAGGCTACAGACAGCTCAGTCCCTTTTAGTTACGATTAGTCGCCCTGGGAGTACAGAACTTGAGGGTAGATGAGAAAAAGAAAAATGCTGCCTGAGCTTCCTACCTTGCTCTCATCAGGACAGAATTGCAAGAATACCAAATTGCAAAGGGAGCAGCAATTTATACTCCATGACAGGAGGTTGCTCTGACTTGAAAAAACTGACTTGTCCCATTCTTCAGCAATACTGAAAGCAGTGCGTGTGTCTGTGTGTGCCTGTATGTGTTTGTGCGGTTGTGTGTATGTCTGCGGTTGTGTGTCTGCGGTTGTGTGTCTGCCTGTGTAGGTCTGTGTGTCTGTATGTGTGTGTGTGTCTGCGTGTGTGTGTATGTGTGTGTGTGTGTCTGCATGTGTGTGTCTGTGTGTGTGGCCATGCCAAAATAAAGAATAAAGGGACCATGTATTTAAAGAAATTCACCTACACATGCCACAAAATCATAGGGAATATTATTCCCAGGTGTCATCCAATTACAGGTTAATGAGCGGTGCGGTGAGGTGATGCGAGAGTGACATGCCCTGACAACAAGGTCAAATGTGACCGCGTGTGGCATCAAGGAGTCATGGAGTCAATAGGAATCAGGGAGAAAATTGTGGTTGTTGGCTGCTAACTAGCTCAGCTCCGGGATATTTCTGAAGCAGCTCCTCAGGCGAGTGTCCTAGGCCCAAAAATCTTCCAGTTCTTCATCAATGACCGTCCCTCCACCCTAGGGATGTTCGCCAATGATTACACAATGTTTAGCACCATTCTTGATTCCCTTGCAGTGTAAACACCACATATAACAAATTTCAGTCACAGTTCCTTGGTTTTAAATCCATACTTTTTGTTCATTTTCATCCATGTCAAAAATACAAAAACTAAACTGATGTGGTCTTTACAACTTCCTGACTCTCCAAAGCCTGTCCATCATCGAAAAGGCACAAGTCAGGAGTGTGATGGAATACTCCCCACTTGCCTGAGCCACAGTGCCGCTCGGGTAAAGGCTGTACCTGACAGCCACTTTTGGCAAATTTTGGGTGCCACCCCTTATACAGAATACGATGGCAGCAGACAGAGTGCAGAAAATATTCACAGGAATGGTTGCAGAGGTGAGGAACTTCCATTCTGCAGATAGACTGGAGACACTGGGACTTTTCTCCTTCAGAGAAGATGGAAAGGGGCTTTAATTTAATGTTGAGGGAATTGTACGAATAGACAAGAAGCTGTTCCCATTGGGTGGTGTGACTTAGAACCAGAGCATAAGGCTTTGCCAAAAGAAGCAATGGCAGTATGAAGACAGCAGTTGGAATGAGTGGGAATGATGGTTAGTGCTAGTCTATATGGGCAGCATGGTGGCTCAGTGGTTAGTGCTGCTGCTTCACAGCACCAAGGACCTGGATTTGATTCCCACCTTGGGTGACTGTGTGGAGTTTGCACATTCTCCCCGTGTCTGCGTGGGTTTCCTCCGGGTGCTCTGGTTTCCTCCCATAGTCCAAAGATGTACAGGTCAGGTGAATTGGCTGTGCTAAATTGCCCATAATGTCCAGGGATATGTAGGTTAGGTACATTAGTCTGAGGTAAATATCAGGCAGGGGAATGGGTCTGGGTGGTGTGGATTTGTTTTCACACAGTAGAGAATCTAATCTACAGGGAAAAAACATATGGAAGTGAGATATATGTTCTTACTGCAGGCTAGTACAGACATGACAGGCTGAATCGCCTGCTCTGTGCTAGAACCAACCTGTACCTTTTGGATTCTATGATAATGCAGCAGCATTACTGTAAATCTCCAGGAGAGACATTGCTGTCGGCCCATGATGCTGCCTTATAACTTGAGATTGTCATTATGTTCCACTCCATCTCGTTTACTGCAACAAATTGTATTAATGGAACAACTTTAACAGAGTCTTTAAAAGAGCTTTTGCAAGAGTGATTATCAAACAGAAGTGTCCTCTGAGCCACATTAGAGGTAATGGAAAAGTTGGCCCAAGAGCTAAGGTTTAATGAGTCACTTAAAGGAGGTGGGGAATGGAGGAGTGGAGTGGTGGAGAGGTTTAGGGAGAGAATTCCGGAGTTCAGGACCAAGGGAGCTGAAGGCTTGGCTCTCAATGGTAGAATCCTTAAAATTGAGTGAAACAAAACCTCCTTGTGAGTAATGAAAACCAAAATCCCTGGAAAAGCTGAGCAGGCCTGGCAGCGTCTGTGGAGAGAAATCCGAGCTAACGTTTCGGGTCCAGTGACCCTTCCTCAGACCCTTCGTCTTTATGAGTACATTCTCTTCCCCACACCGTCTCATCACCATCACTCAAGTCACCCGCTTCAGGAAAAATGCAGAGGCATGGCTCCTTGAGACCATCCGGATAAGTAAAATACATTAAACTGGGAATTAATCCACTGGCTTTCCTCTCTGCAAAACCTCCGTGTCGTTCGCCATGTGAGTCGGCTGAAAGTGGGGATCAAGGCCTCTTGAGGCACCATTAACATTCCTGTAAAACACGAAGCCACCTTACAAACGGATCCACTGAAAGACTCCTATAAACAGAGATCTTCTTTGCCCAGTGTGGCCTGCAAGGTTAAACACTATAAAGCCACACTTTGGTTCCAAAGGTTAGGCCCAGGCTGGTGAAAGCCAGTGTGTAAGGATCTCCCCCTGGTGTACAAAGGGAATTGGTTGCAGCACTAGGAGTTTAACCAATTAAAGCAAGCATTCTCTGAAGCCTTTGGAAACAGACACACAGAAACAAACACATGCACTATTTTCAATATTGCTGAAGAAAGGGATAAGTCCGTTTTTTTCATCCACGAGCAACCTCCTCTCATGGAGTATAAATTGCGATTTGGTATTCTTGCAATTCTGTCCTGATGAGAGCAAGATAGGAAGCTCAGGCAGCATTTTTCTTTTTCTCATCTACCCTCAAGTCTTATACACCCAGGGCGACTAATCGTAACTAAAAGGGACTGAGCTGCCTGTAGCCTGTGCAGGTCGAAGGAAACGTTGCCTGGTGGCCTCGTTGTTTGAACCTGAAGAGAGAATATGGTACTGCAATCACTATCTGAGCAGACAACAAAAGCAGGCGTTGTAAGTTCACATCCTCCATCCCCTCGGGAAATTATAAAATTGAATCCAATGAATTGGTAAATTTGAGAGTTTATGCCTGACACGAGCCATGATAAGCTGGATTGTTGTAAAAGTTCAATGACTTTGATAATACCCTCCAGTGAGTCCTGACACACGACCTGTCCCACATTACTTGGTTAACTCCTAATGTTACCATGGCAACAATGTCACAAATCCAGAGCAAATGAGAAAAGACACTTCATATTGCTTTTGCCACTTACTTGTTGAATGCGTGGAGTTCAATTTCAATTTAAATGTGTGAAGACCACATATCCATGTCATTGGGTATTGGACTGTGAAAACTTTCCAGTTTCAGTAAAACTGGGCATCCGTCAATTTGAGTCAAAGTAATAAAGACAGGAGTGCTGCAATGAGACGCATGAAATCTTCATCGATTTCTCAGCCAGAGTTCCAGGATATAAGAATAGCAGCTGGTGCTGTGAAAGTGAATTGGCAGGAAGCTAGAACATTGCTGGGATATTTGCCAGTCAGAGAGACTGATACAAAGACTGGGCTGGGAGAACTTGGGAGGAGTTGTGCGCATCCTTCTTGCCAGCCTGCATGGCCCACCCGCTAAATCGCCAGGAAACAGGGCAATCTCAATGCCAGTTGCTGAATTGACCAATCCAGATCTCCCAGCCCCAACCTTAATGTACCAGGTCCCCAATTTTACCCAATACATATTGAGGATTCCTAGCCTTGCCATACTCTGTGTAGACGGGCAGGAGGCTGGAAGAACACAGCAGGCCAGGCAGCAACAGGAGGTGGAGAAGTCAACGTTTCAGGTGTAACCCTTCTTCAGGACTGGGGGTCGGTGTAAGGGTAGCTGCAGACAAAGGGGGTAGTGGGGACAGGGGTGAAGTGGGGAGAGGGTGGTGAAGTGGGGGCAGGGTGGTGAGGTGGGGACAGTGTGGTGAGGCGGGGACAGTGTGGTGAGGCGGGGACAGTGTGGTGAAGTGGGGACAGGGTGGTGAAGTGGGGACAGGGTGGTGAAGTGGGGGCAGGGTGGTGAAGTGGGGACAGGGTGGTGAAGTGGGGAAAGGGTGGTGAAGTGGGGGCAGGGTGGGTGAAGTGGGGCATGGTGGTGAAGTGGAGACAGGGTGGTGAAATGGGGGCAGGGTGGTGAAGTGGGGACAGGGTGGTGAAGTGGGGACAGGGTGGTGAAGTGAGGACAGGGTGGTGAAGTGGGGGCAGGGTGGGTGAAGTGGGGACAGGGTGGGTGAAGTGAGGACAGGGTGGTGAAGTGGGGACAGGGTGGTGAAGTGGGGGCAGGGTGGGTGAAGTGGGGGCAGGGTGGTGAAGTGGGGGCAGGGTGGTGAAGTGGGGGCAGGGTGGTGAAGTGGGGACAGGGTGGTGAAGTGGGGGCAGGGTGGTGAAGTGGGGACAGGGTGGTGAAGTGAGGACAGGGTGGTGAAGTGGGGGCAGGGTGGGTGAAGTGGGGACAGGGTGGTGAAGTGGGGCAGGGTGGTGAAGTGGGGTCAGTGTGGTGAAGTGGGGACAGTGTGGTGAAGTGGGGACAGTGTGGTGAAGTGGGGGCAGGGTGGTGAGGTGGGGCAGGGTGGTGAAGTGGGGACAGTGTGGTGAAGTGGGGACAGTGTGGTGAAGTGGGGGCAGGGTGGTGAGGTGGGGACAGGGTGGTGAAGTGGGGCAGGGTGGTGAAGTGGGGTCAGTGTGGTGAAGTGGGGGCAGGGTGGTGAAGTGGGGACAGGGTGGTGAGGTGGGGGCAGGGTGGTGAGGTGGGGACAGGGTGGTGAAGTGGGGACAGGGTGGTGAAGTGGGGGCAGGGTGATGAAGTGGGGACAGGGTGGTGAAGTGGGGACAGGGTGGTGAAGTGGGGGCAGGGTGGTGAAGTGGGGACAGGGTGGTGAGGTGGGGACAGGGTGGTGAGGTGGGGGCAGGGTGGTGAAGTGGGGACAGGGTGGTGGAGTGGGGATAAGGTTGTGAGGTGGGGATTGGGTGGTGAAGTGGGGACAGGGTGGTGAGGTGGGGACAGGGTGGTGAAGTGGGGGCAGGGTGGTGAAGTGGGGACAGGGTGGTGAGGTGGGGACAGGGTGGTGAGGTGGGGGCAGGGTGGTGAAGTGGGGACAGGGTGGTGAAGTGAGGACAGGGTGGTGAAGTGGGGACAGTGTGGTGAAGTGGGGACAGTGTGGTGAAGTGGGGGCAGGGTGGTGAGGTGGGGCAGGGTGGTGAAGTGGGGACAGTGTGGTGAAGTGGGGACAGTGTGGTGAAGTGGGGGCAGGGTGGTGAGGTGGGGACAGGGTGGTGAAGTGGGGCAGGGTGGTGAAGTGGGGTCAGTGTGGTGAAGTGGGGGCAGGGTGGTGAAGTGGGGACAGGGTGGTGAGGTGGGGGCAGGGTGGTGAAGTGGGGACAGGGTGGTGAAGTGGGGGCATGGTGGTGAAGTGGGGACAGTGTGGTGAAGTGAGGACAGGGTGGTGAAGTGGGGGCATGGTGGTGAAGTGGGGACAGGGTGGTGGTGGGGACAGGGTGGTGAAGTGGGGGCATGGTGGTGAAGTGGGGACAGGGTGGTGAAGTGGGGGCATGGTGGTGAAGTGGGGACAGGGTGGTGAGGTGGGGGCAGGGTGGTGAGGTGGGGGCAGGGTGGTGAAGTGGGGACAGGGTGGTGAAGTGGGGACAGGGTGGTGAGGTGGGGGCATGGTGGTGAAGTGGGGACAGGGTGGTGAGGTGGGGGCAGGGTGGTGAAGTGGGGACAGGGTGGTGAGGTGGGGGCAGGGTGGTGAAGTGGGGACAGGGTGGTGAAGTGGGAACAGGGTGGTGAAGTGAGGACAGGGTGGTGAAGTGGGGACAGGGTGGTGAAGTGGGGACAGGGTGGTGAGGTGGGGATAAGGTGGTGAGGTGGGGATAAGGTGGTGAAGTGGGGGCAGGGTGGTGAGGTGGGGGCAGGGTGGTGAAGTGGGGACAGGGTGGTGAAGTGGGGACAGGGTGGTGAGGTGGGGACAGGGTGGTGAGGTGGGGGCAGGGTGGTGAGGTGGGGACTGGGTGGTGAGGTGGGGACAGGGTGGTGAAGTGGGGACAGGGTGGTGAAGTGAGGACAGGGTGGTGAGGTGGGGACAGGGTGGTGAAGTGGGGACAGGGTGGTGAGGTGAGGACAGGGTGGTGAAGTGGGGACAGGGTGGTGAGGTGGGGACAGGGTGGTGAAGTGGGGGCAGGGTGGGTGAAGTGGGGATAAGGTTGTGAGGTGGGGATTGGGTGGTGAAGTGGGGACAGGGTGGTGAAGTGGGGTCAGTGTGGTGAAGTGGGGATAAGGTTGTGAGGTGGGGATTGGGTGGTGAAGTGGGGACAGGGTGGTGAAGTGGGGACAGGGTGGTGATGTGGGGGCAGGGTGGTGAAGTGGGGACTGGGTGGTGAGGTGGGGACAGGGTGGTGAAGTGGGGACAGGGTGGTGAAGTGAGGACAGGGTGGTGAGGTGGGGACAGGGTGGTGAAGTGGGGACAGGGTGGTGAGGTGAGGACAGGGTGGTGAGGTGGGGACAGGGTGGTGAAGTGGGGGCAGGGTGGGTGAAGTGGGGATAAGGTTGTGAGGTGGGGATTGGGTGGTGAAGTGGGGACAGGGTGGTGAAGTGGGGACAGGGTGGTGAAGTGGGGTCAGTGTGGTGAAGTGGGGATAAGGTTGTGAGGTGGGGATTGGGTGGTGAAGTGGGGACAGGGTGGTGAAGTGGGGACAGGGTGGTGAGGTGGGGGCAGGGTGGTGAAGTGGGGACAGGGTGGTGAAGTGGGGACAGGGTGGTGAAGTGGGGGCAGGGTGGTGAGGTGGGGATAGGGTGGTGAGGTGGGGACAGGGTGGTGAAGTGGGGACAGGGTGGTGAAGTGGGGGCAGGGTGGTGAGGTGGGGGCAGGGTGGTGAAGTGGGGACAGGGTGGTGAAGTGGGGGCAGGGTGGTGAGGTGGGGATAGGGTGGTGAAGTGGGGACAGGGTGGTGAAGTGGGGACAGTGTGGTGAAGTGGGGACAGGGTGGTGAGGTGGGGACAGGGTGGTGAAGTGGGGACAGGGTGGTGAAGTGGGGGCAGGGTGGTGAAGTGGGGACAGTGTGGTGAGGCGGGGACAGTGTGGTGAAGTGGGGACAGGGTGGTGAGGTGGGGACAGGGTGGTGAAGTGGGGACAGGGTGGTGAAGTGGGGGCAGGGTGGTGAAGTGGGGACAGTGTGGTGAAGTGGGGACAGGGTGGTGAGGTGGGGACAGGGTGGTGAAGTGGGGACAGGGTGGTGAAGTGGGGGCAGGGTGGTGAAGTGGGGACAGTGTGGTGAAGTGGGGACAGGGTGGTGAGGTGGGGGCAGGGTGGTGAAGTGGGGACAGTGTGGTGAAGTGGGGACAGTGTGGTGAAGTGGGGATAGGTAGAGACAGATAGAAGGTATGACCCAGTTGGTCATTGGGAGGTGGCAGGGAGCAGCAAAAGGGAGGGGGAGGGGCTGGGAAGGCAATCAGGGGATGGGAAGGGAGGTTATTTGAAATTGGAGAACTCAATGTTGAGTCCTCCAGGCTGTAGGCTGCCCAGGCAGAAGATGTTGTGTTGTTCCTCCAAATTGTGGTTTGGTTCTTTGTGGCAATGGAGGAGGCCAAGGATGGTCATGCCAGAAAGAGAGTGGGAAGGGGAATTAAAATGGGCAGTGACTGGGAGATCCGGCCGGCGCCAACGGGACCAGCTGAGATGTTTGGTGAAACATTCCGGCCCAGTGTTTTACTGTCACTGATTGCAATCTTAGTCACGTCTAATGTATGGAGCAGCGAGTAGTTGTGTTCTGTAACCTTGCATTTATTCCATCTAGAACCTTAACTCTGAAAACACATGCAAACCTTTGGCTTTCTGGAATCTCATGGCTATCACATTCACCCCAGGCACTGTTTGAAACCAAGCAGAACCATTATTAAAGTTGAGGAATGGAGAAATAGGGCATTGTTGGTAGTTATGGCTCACAGAATCAATTCCTGTCCTTCTAAGATAGAGGATTCTTCTGTCAAGAGGCTGCATTGCAGAGGGTTTGAGGCTGGGTCAAGACTGCGATAGAAAGACTTTTTAACAACAAGGGAATCAAGAGGTATAGGGAAAAGGCAGGAAAGTAGAGTTGAGGATTATCAGATCAGCCATGACCTCATTGAGTTGGGAGCAGCCTCAATGGGCTGAATGGCCTATTTCTGCCAATGTCTTCTGGCCTTTAAACAACAAGATAGCAGCAACAAGAATAGAAGCATGCAGGACTTCATATCCATTCACACAGACAACAGAGTTCTTTGGATTAACCATTCCTTTCGATTAACAGTACCTTTGGCTACTGTGAATAGCAACATTGAAAATAGATTTTTAAAGGTCTCCTTTGTTCAGTATTGCTAGTGAAATTGTCAAGGTTCTACAAGTTTGAGGAAGATATGATTTTATATTATTTATTCATGAGAAATCGGGCATCACTAGTTATATCAGCATTTATTGCCCGTCTGTAATCGCCTGTGAAAAGGTGCTGCACCTCATGAACCGCCAACACATAACGTGCTGTTTCCCCATGATCGGAATTGGGACAGCTTTACACTGGGTAACCAGCGATTTGGTTGGCATTACATGGGACAGAAAATCAGATGTTGCCAACTCCCATTTTGAAGGCAACTCAAAGTCATACAGGTCTACAGCATGGAAGCAGGCCCTTCAGCCTAACCTGCCCATGCTGCCCAGTTTTTACAATTAAACTTGTCCCACTTGCCTTACCTGCATTCACCTATCGCCATCCCACCTACCTTTCCCCTAGCTCTACATCCCCTCCTGTTTATTGCTCAGCCCGCTTCCCCCTCCCTCGTCCTGATGAAAGGTCCTGCCCAAAATGTTGACTCCGTTGCTGCTGACCGACTGTGCTTTTTCCAACTCCACATTTTATCGACTCCCACAGCCTTTCATACCTATCCCATCCATGGACCTGTCTCAGTGTTTCTTAAATAATGAAACTGGACTCACCTCCACCTCTGGCTGTTCCAGACACTCACCACCTTCTGTGTGAAAACATTGCCCCTCTCCCCTCAAACCCCTGCCCTCTACTTTTAGACTCCCCTACCCTGGGGAAAAGCTGTTGGCTATCTACTTTATCTGTGCCTCTCATGAATTTACAGACTTCTGGAAGGTCACCCCTCAGTCTCCTACACTTCAGGGAAAATAGCCCCAGCCTCTCCTTATAATTCAAACCTTTCAGTCTAGGTAATTAGATTAGATTAAGATTAGGTTACTCACAGTGTTTAAACAGGCCCTTCGGCCCAACATGGCCACACCAACCCTCCGAAGAGCAACCCATCCAGACCCATTCCCCTATGTTTACTCCTTCACCTATCACTACGGGCAATTTAGCATGGCCAATTCACCTAACCTGCACATCTTTGGATTGTGGGAGGAAACCGGAGCAAACCCAGGCAGACACAGGGAGAATGTGCAAACTCTGCTCAGACAGTCGCCTGAGGCGGGAATTGAACGCAAGTCTCCGGGGCTGTGAGGCATCAGTGCTAACCACTGTGCCACCTTGCCGCCCACAATATCCTAGTAAAGTTTTTCTGCACTCTTTCTAGTTCAATAATACTGTTAACAAGTGCCATTCTGTTGTTGGGGGGAGTGCGAAATTAACCCTTTAACCTCCAGCAAGTAGAATGATCTTTAAGGTGGTCTATTCTGGGAGAAGGGGGTGATTATAGAATCAGATGGATCGCCAAACAGCTGCTGACTCCAGGAGAAAAATATGAGCAGACACTGGCCTCTGGCAGTAATATGTTAGCCAGTGCTGCACGTGATGGTTGAAAAGTCTGGCATGGATTGGACGAACGCCAATTGGTTGCAGACTTATAGGGAAAGCTGCTGCAGCAATACAACTGTGACCGAGATGAAGTCAATAACTTTAAGATAGGACAAGAGTCAACGGAGGATAGAAAAGCAGGCAATTCCACTGCCTGAAAATGTGCTGGTAAAGACAGCCAAAAAAGCAAGTGTGGATTTATAAACAGACGGTCTGATGTGTACAGAATGAAAGCAAAATGACAAAATTAAAAACAAGAGAGTTATAAATTGCGAGTTTGTGTTAACATTGAGGAGAAGATGTGTGTGGCTGTCAATGGATGATCGATAGATGTTCTGCAACACTTGGTGCTGTGATACCAACATGTTCATTCATGACCAGATGCTGCAGCAATTCACAAGTCAGAGAGGTGTTAAGACAGCTTCATTACCGTACGTCACGCTAACAAGATGGTCTGCGCAACAGCAAAGCATCAGAATCTCAGTCAGAGGCTTCGATTGTACTCAGCTCCAGCAACTTCTGAGGCTGGCCCTCTTAAAGCACTGAATGAGGCCTGATCTGTCAGACAGTACTGTTGATGTAGTGACACCCCACCACTCTCTTACCTTCAGTGGAATTAAGCTGTAGACTGGGAGGGCCGATTTGTCAACTAAGAGTCCAGCCTTTGACTGAGTACATGGGTTTGCTGAGTAAGAAAATATCTAAATCTTCAACTTGAGCAAATCAAGTTTTAGATTGCAATTTGTAGTTAGCTTTAAAATGAAATCTGTATTTAAAATTCTGTAGTTGCAAGCTTTGATCTGGATTATTTTCGAGGGGGGTATTGAAAGAGCAAGCTAATTCTGAATTAAGTGAAACTTGATCCCAATAACAGACTCAGATAGGCCTTTTATCTTGGGAGGATATAAAGGCAGCCAACTTAGTGTGACTGAGCATTAGAATGCAACTTGCAATAGAGTCCTGGAGCAGAATCACAAAGTTAAGTGGAGGAAGGAGAGAAGTATTTGATTGATATCGCTGTAGCAAAGCAGCTGTTTGGTGAATATTTCTAGTCTCTAAAATGACAGTAAGGCTTTCAGTTTGTCTTCAGTCCTCTAGTCTTTTTTTCTCTTTCATTATAAACACTTGTTGGAAAAATGATAGATATTGAGGCCTTAAAAATTAAAAACATAGAATAGAGCTCAGAGCGGGGAGTTTTCAAATGTGAAGATACGGGATTGCAGAGTGATTAAATTAATAACAATTAAAATCTGATAGATGTAGCAGGTTGACTGCTGTGTTGCAGCTGCAGTAAATGCAAGCAGTTGGACACCAAGGTGATCGACAGTGAACACATCTACGGAAAGGGTTTGCAGTTCAGGCAACTTCAGGAGTAAGCTGAAGAGCTGGAGTTTGAATTGCAGAGAGAGAGGGGGGGGGGAAAATTACCTGGACACGTTGCTCCTGAAAGTGGTCACACCTCTTTGATGAGGTAATTCAAACTTGGCCTAAGCCTGAGGGCAAGGGGGTAAGACTGTGGGTGAGGCAGGCACGGGGACCCAAGGGGGTAAGACTGTGGGTGAGGCAGGCACGGGGACCCAAGGGGGTAAGACTGTGGGTGAGGCAGGCACGGGGATCCAAGGGGGTAGAACTGTGGGTGAGGCAGGCACGGGGACCCAAGGGGGTAGGACTGTGGGTGAGGCAGGCACGGGGACCCAAGGGGGTAAGACTGTGGGTGAGGCAGGCACGGGGACCCAAGGGGGTAGGACTGTGGGTGAGGCAGGCACGGGGACCCAAGGGGGTAAGACTGTGGGTGAGGCAGGCACGGGGACCCAAGGGGGTAAGACTGTGGGTGAGGCAGGCACGGGGACCCAAGGGGGTAAGACTGTGGGTGAGGCAGGCACGGGGACCCAAGGGGGTAAGACTGTGGGTGAGGCAGGCACGGGGACCCAAGGGGGTAAGACTGTGGGTGAGGCAGGCACGGGGACCCAAGGGGGTAAGATTGTGGGTGAGGCAGGCACGGGGACCCAAGGGGGTAAGACTGTGGGTGAGGCAGGCACGGGGACCCAAGGGGGTAGGACTGTGGGTGAGGCAGGCACGGGGACCCAAGGGATTGCTTTTGAGAAGGATGTGTATCTGCAATTGCCCGACAGTTACTAGGTTATTGTGAACTGTATAGATAAGAGTCGGGAGTTCAGGGAAGATGAGTGACCTAACTATGACAATGTGGTACAGGGAGCTATTCAAGTGGGGAAAGGATGATGAATATGCTGATGGCTGGATCTTTCAATTGTACAGCATTGGACAAAGGACAGTAGAGTTGAGGATTATCAGACAATCAACAATCATCTCACTGAATGGTGGAGCAGACTTGATGGACTGAATGAACTATTTCTCTTGCATCTTATGGCCTTATGTAGATGTAACTGCACATGGAAAATGGCAAAGCTATTGTATTTAGCAATCTGTGAATTTGCAATTCACACAACTGAAACACGATTTGTATTCCTCAAATGGAACATAATTTCTCCTCTGACTATTATTGTCATCAACTGCCAGAGGAAGCAGTAGATGCAGGTACAATTGCACCATTTAGAAGACATTTGGACAGGTACATGAATAGGAAAGGTTTAGAGGGATTTGGGCCAAATGCAGGCAAGTGGGACTGGTTTAGTTTGGGAAACTTGGTTGGCGTGGACTGGTTGAGCCAAAGGGTCTGTTTCTGTGCTGTTTCACTATGTAGGAATGTAGTTATGGGGGTGGGGGGAGCACTTTAATTAGGGGGATAGATGTTGTTTTCTGCACTTGTGAGCAAGAGTCCCGAAAACTGTGTTGCCTGCCTGGTGCCAGGATTAAGGACACCTCTTCAAGGGTGGAGAGGAACTTGGAGTGTTCGGGGTGAGTTCCAGTTGTCATCATTAACATTGGTGGAGGTGAAAGTGAGGACTGCAGATGCTGGAGATCAGAGCTTAAAAATTTGTTGCTGGAAAAGCGCAGCAGGTCAGGCAGCATCAAAGGAGCAGGAGAATCGACGTTTCAGGCATAAACCCTTCAGGAATGAAGAAGGGCTGAAGAAGGGCTTATGCCCGAAACATCGATTCTCCTGCTCCTTTGATGCTGCCTGACCTGCTGCACTTTTCCAGCAACACATTTTTAAGCATCATTAACATTGGTACAAATGACTTCGACAGGACCATAAAAGAGGTTGTGCTGAAAGAATTTGAACAGTCAGCAGCTAAACTAAAAAGTAGGATCTCCAATAGAATCACCTCAGGATTATTATCTGAGCCAAGGGCTAACTGGCATAGAGTAAATAAAGTTAACGCTGGATGTGAGAGGAATGGGTTTCCATGGGCCACTGGTGCCAGTATTGGGATAGAGGGAGCTGTTCCAGTGTGATAGGCCTCAATTGAACTGTGCTGGGGCCTGTATCTTGGTAAATTGCATAGCTAGTGCCATAGAGAGGGGCTTAAAATAATTAGGGGCAAGGGTGGAGAATTTAGGAGGGAGTTATATAGATTTACAAAGTACAAGAATAAGGGAGCATCGTAGGAAAACTATTTTGATAATAGTTCCCAGGATGGGACAGGAAAGAACAGTGTACAAACATAAAAAACAACAAATGAGGTTGAAGGGCCAAACATTGTGAAGAGGCAAAAAATCAATGGCTCTTTATTTAAATGCATAGAATATTCAGACAAAATAAATGAATTAATGGCACAAATAGAAGTTAATGGATATGATCTCTACAGCGATTACAGAGACACGAGTACAAGGAGATCAAGGCTGGGAACTAAACCTGAAGGAATAAGTCAAGATTAGAGTAGTGCTGGAAAAGCACAGCAGGTCAGGCAGCATTGGGAATTTCCTGATGAAGAGCTTTTGCCCAAAAGGTCGACTTTCCTGCTCCTCGGATGCTGCCTGATCTGCTGTGCTTTTCCAGCACATTCTAATCTGGAATCTAATCTCCAGCATCTGCAGTGCCCACTTTCATTATAAAGGGGGAGTGACTGTTCGAAAGGACAGACAGGAAGGAAAGGGTGGTGGGATAGATTGATTAGGAAAAGATGAATAAGTATGAAAACAAGAGATGATCTTGGATCAGAGGATGTGGAATCTATATCCATAATAACAAAGGGAAGATAACACTGAGAGGAGTGGTCCATAGTCTCCTTAACAGCTGTTCTGCAGTTCAGAGAATAAATCAGAAGCTACTGAGGACATGTAAACAAGGCATATATTAATCATGGGTGAATTTAGTCTTTGTGTAGGTCGGGAAAATCAAATTGGCAAAGGTCACATGAAGAGGAAATCATAGTATTTTTGAAAGTTTCCTACAACAATAGTTCCCAACCTTCTCAGTATCAAGGCACACTTCAATGTGACAAGCAATTCTATGGTACACCCACTTTTTAAAGCTGAAATGATTGCTCATAAATATCCCATTTGAATGATGAGTGAATGATTTATTATTACACATATCTTGAAGACGTCATGAAACGTGTTTTGTCGCCATACTCCAATGCTACTTTGAGGCACAATAAGGATAAAACGAAATTTGAGTTCATCTGTTCAAGTACATTTACTTGCATTTAAAAAGGCGCGATCTTACCAGCAAGGTTGGCAACATAGTGCACCCAACAAGTTAGAGAAGGATCAAACACATTCATGTTTTCCATTTCATAGCAACTTATTTTCAAGCACAACTGAACCACTTCTAAATCTCCTTGGCCCAAGATCTGTTCCACACACTGCATTGAACCGTTACATGTTTGAGATTGAGTGGATCAGAGCAAACCACAAAGTAAATTGCAATTGACTGGATTCGTGGGAAACCTGGGTCTGTCGGTGTCTGCACATTGATGAGAGAGCCACCCACAGGGCGCGCTTCACGGATGAGCACACCCTCTCGTTTTTGGCTTATTTTATCTCGTTTCAAAAAGCTCATGAATGCTGTTGTTGGTAATTGGGTTTAAGTGATCACAAGATCTCAGTTTTCCCAAGGCCCCAATACTTAGAATGTTCACATAGTTCAGAATTGAGACCTCGCTTTTAATTTGATGATTAATTTTCACAGATTTTAGTTTAACTTTGGTTTAAGTTGTTTAAGATGAAACATAGAATTTCCTTCATATTTGTACAAAATTTCACAACACATGGGTTGAAATTCATTGAGGATGCAACCTGGCTATTTTGGATGTGACAATGAGTAATGCGACAGGTTTAATAAATGATCTCAGATAAGCACCACCACTGTTAGGTGGTAGTGTGGGGGAAACAGAAGACGTTAAAAAAAAAGTAAGAAATAAAGTGAAAAAAAAATTAAAAATAAAAAAAATCTCAGTGTAAAAACAAAATCCTTACAGGACATTGACCATAAAATGGTAGAATTTGGTGTTCAGTTTGAGAGTGAGAAACTGGGTCTGAAACAACTATGCTAAACTCAAATAAGGGTAATTATGAAGGAATGAAGGCAGAATTAACTGGAGTGGAGTGGGAAAGGAGTTTAGCAGAGAAGACAATTGTGGATGTTTAAAAATATAGTTTGTGACTCAAAGCATAGACATGTACTAGTGAGGAAGAAGGATTCTAGGAAGGGGAATAAACAGACCAGGGAAGTAAGGATAATATCAAATTGAAAGAAAAAAAAGACAATGTATTCAAAGGTTACAGCTAGTTGGAGAAAGAAACAGCCAGAGCATCCATGTTAGGTAGCACTCTCATTAACTGTGTTGCTAAAGCTAGCTGAACTGCTTTATGTAGTAAGGGCTCATGGAAGTCCTTGAGTAGTTGAATAGCAGTGTGTAATGAGGACTCAGGATGTACTGCAAACTGCAGGAGGCTCATAATAATCCCTATACCAATAATACAGCTGACTGTGGGGTAAGAAAAATCCATGAGCAGTATTTGCTGCATGCATCTGATCAAGATTAGAACTCAGAAAAACCTAGAGGCAGTTTTAGCTTAGTGAAGATTAGATAGATTAGATTACTTACAGTGTGGAAATAGGCCCTTCGGCCCAACAAGTCCACACCGACCCGCCGAAGCGTACCCCACCCATACCCCTACATTTACCCCTTTTACCTAACACTACGGGCAATTTAGCATGGCCAATTCACCTGGCCTGCACATCTTTGGAGTGTGGGAGGAAACCGGAGCACCCGGAGGAAACCCACGCAGACACGGGGAGAACGTGCAAACTCCACACAGTCAGTCGCCTGAGGCGGGAATTGAACCCGGGTCTCTGGCGCTGCGAGGCAGTAGTGCTAACCACTGTGCCACCGTGCCGCCCACAAATTGAAGTCAGCTGTCGGTGGAGAACTGGAGATATACTGGAGTGCAGTTTAGAGTACAGGGATAGTGATTTACCGGAACAAGAACAGAAGCATGACAGAGTGGTTCTTGAAAGGGAGATTCAGGGTCAGATTGGAACATATGAAGAATTGCAATCTCTTATGGAATTTAATGAGATTTGTGTAATTTACCATCGGAGGGAATTGGTGAGCTATCCTTGGGATCCGTCTTGTTCACATTTATGTTTCATGTGTACCGTGGGACCTTCAAGTACAATCTCTAGGCCTTATTAACCACATGTTAATTTTGGGTGTTAGAAATGAGTTGCACACACTTTGTAGACTGTATATTACTATTTAACGTTGTTTTGCAAACATTATTGTTCAAAACTGTGGAATCTCGTGACTTTTATTCTCTACGTAAATCGGAGAAAGTGAGGGCTGCAGATGCTGGAGATCAGAGCTGAAAAATGTGTTGCTGGAAAAGCGCAGCAGGTCAGGCAGCATCAAAGTAGCAGGAGAATCGACGTTTCGGGCATAAGCCCTTTTTCAGGAATGAGGAGGGTGTGCCAAGCAGGCTAAGATAAAAGATAGGGAGGAGGGACTTGGGGGAGGGGCGTTGGGAATGCGATAGGTGGAAGGAGGTTAAGATGAGGGTGATAGGCCGGAGAGGGGGTGGGGGCGGAGAGGTCGGGAAGAAGATTGCAGGTCAAGAAGGCGGTGCTGAGTCCGAGGGTTGGGACTGAGATAAGGTGGGGGGAGGAAGCTGGAGAAATCTGCATTCATCCCTTGTGGTTGGAGGGTTCCTAGGCGGAAGGTGAGGCGCTCTTCCTCCAGGCGTCGTGTTGTCATGGTCTGGCCATGGAGGAGGCCAAGGACCTGCATGTCCTTGGCGGAGTGGGAGGGGGAGTTAAAGTGTTCTGCCCCGGGGCGGTTGGGTTGGTTGGTGCGGGTGTCCCAGAGGTGTTCTCTGAAACGTTCCGCAAGTAGGTGGCCTGTCTCCCCAATAGAGGAGGCCACATCGGATGCAGCGGATGCAGTAAATAATGTGTGTGGAGGTCCCCTAGATCTCACATTTTGTCTACCTTAAACATAAAAGTTACTGATCCTTAGCCAGTGATGCAGCAGTAATATCATGGGAAATGTTGTCTGGAAAATTTTCTGGTTAATTTTCTGGAAAATCCCAGAATCCCACCATGACAGATGGTGAAATTTGAATTTAAATAAAAGTCACCTTAATGGCTAACCATATGACACTGTTGATTGTCATAAAAACCCATCTGATTCACTAATGTCCTTTGAGGAAGGAAATCTGCCCTCCTTACCCAGGGTCTGGCCTACGCATAATTTCAGACCCACATCAATGTGATTGACACTGGACAATTAGGGAAGGCCAATAAATGCTGGCCTAGCCCACGTCATCAAATTTTAAAATATATTTCCTGAAACTTTGCTAATAGTCTTCCCTAACTCTGGGGGTTGTGAGCACTCAGAGCAACACCTCCCCAGCTCGACAGGCTGAAGCCAGGGCCTTCGATGGCAGCGTATTGACCGAATGTGCCCTTGTGCCAGTTAGGCTGCTGTTGCCCACCTTGACTAACTCACCTCAGGCCCGAAGTCCCTCTGCTCTGTGTTGCAATATTCAGAGCGTTGACCCACCGAGTGCGCTGACAAATATTTAACTTGGAGCTGGTGGGAGGCAGCTGCAATGGGTGATGTGTGTAATGTGGTTACATTTGATCCTACTACTGTGTTGCACAAACCAAATGAAGCAACCTGAAGGGCAGTTTAACAGAGGGCGGTACTTTTCTGTATGAGACTCGGACGTGAACACTGTTGGTGCTCAGCTGTGACAGCAGCTTTGTTTCAGCTTTGAATCTGCCAGGAGCTCCCCTCATCTGATTCGCCTGACTTTCAATCCCTCACAGCTCCCAGATAGAGATACGTACCCTGCCTGGATTACACATTGGATTAAAACCAGACTTTAAAGGTGAGGCTAATTCTTTGGCATCACAAATGAGGGATCTCAGTAATGTGCAGTTACTTTTGAAGCCGAGAGAACAATGTTAAGGAATGATTAAATAGTTGTGCTGAAAATCCTGAATGGTTTACTAATTGGCAAGACAGCCAGAGGAGAGCTAAGAGAAATTTTTTTACTCAGAGAGTTATTAGAATCTGGAATGTACTCACTGAAATGAAATGAAGTGGATTTGATAGTAACTTTCAGAAGGAACTGGACACATAATTGGAAAGGAAGCCATTTCCTGGGCTACTGGGTAACACCAGGGGGTGTGGGACTCATTGGATAGTGTTGTTTCAGGCCGAGTGACTAACGTACAGCCTACCTCCTCTCTCCTTGTCAACAGCTGCAATCTGAATCAGGCCTGTCACATTCAATTTAGAAATAATTGGTTCTGGTAGGATGCAAGATGCAGAAGTAATTTTTCTAAGTGGGAAAAATGTGGAAATTTAACTAAATCCAGAAAAAAACATTATGAGAGTGCCCCTCAGGCAAGTTGCCAAATGTGATGGTGACACTTGAAGCACATTTAGTGAACAGAGCCATTTTTGTTTTGGAGGTGGTTGGTGGGGAGCTGTTTGACTGATGGGGATTAGTATTGTACATGAATAACTTGGTTTATGATGTATAACTTGGTTCAAGACTGGACAACATTGCTACTCCCTGAGTTGCTGCAATCTCATCCTGTTTAGCTTCCGCTTAAAGCAGCGTGCGTGGTCATTCTGATTGTCTGGGAGAGTTTACTTGACCCGGTGATCTTCACTTCACTTGATGAAGGGGCAGTGCTCCAAAAGCTTGTGGTTTTAGATAAACCTATTGGACCACAACTTATGTGTCGCGGTCTGCCCTTATCCACCCCAGTCCAACACCGACACTTCCACATCATGGCTACCATTTAAATGGCTGACAAAGGAGATTATTTTGAATGTGTAGAGCCTTTCAGTCGCACTAAGACATTGAATAAATTATAGACTCATAGAGTCACACAGATGTACAGCATGGACGCAGACCCTTCGGTCCAACTTGTCCATGCTGACCGCATATCCTAAATTAATCTAGTCTCATTTGCCAGCACTTGGCCCATATCCCTCCTCCCCTTCCTCATCATCTACCCATCCTTTGCTTTTTAAATGTTATAATTGTACGACCCTCCACCACTTCCTCTGACAGCTAGTTCCACACGAACCACCCTCTATGTGATAATGGTTTAAGTCCTTCTCCTCTCACCTTAAACCTATGCCCTCTAGTTTTGGACTCCCTTACCCTGGGAAAAAGACCCTGACTATTTATCTTATTTACGCCCTTCACGATTTTATAAATCTCTATAAGGTGAACCCTCAGTCTCTGATGCTCCAGGGAAAATAGCCCTTTTGAGTTTAATAACATCTTTCCTATAGAAGGGCGAACAGAACTGAACGCAGAATTCCAAAAGTGATCTAACCAATGTCCTGTACAGCCACAATGTGACACCCCAACTCGTGTACTCAATGCACTGTCCAAATAAGGCAAGCATTCCAAAAGCCTTCTTTGCCACTCTGTCTACCTGTGACTCTGCCTTCAAGGAACCAAGACCCTGCATCCCATGGTGTCTTTGTTCACCAGCACTTTCCAGGACTTAACATTAAGTGTTAAGTCCTGCCCTCATATGCCTTACCAAGGTTCTCGATCAATAGGAGAATCAAGGGTTGTGAGGAATGAGGAGTGTTAGATCAGCCCAGCACCATATGGAAAGGTGGAGTGGCCTACTCCTATTTCTTATAATTCTCGTGCAAGAACTTGCAAAGGACTTTGAAATCGTGTGGAAATATGATTGGAGAAGTAAAGCCTTAGTTCAACAACCTGTTTTATTCTGATAATACCAGCCCAGTTTACACTGCACCTTCACCTTCTGTTGAATCTTTGTGTTACAACACAGGGATAACAAACCAACCAAATCAGCTTTATTGTCACTGGATTCACAACACAGTGAAGTTAAAATATTCAATGACCCTCAAAAATTGTCCAAATGTTCAGAACCAGGCTTTACGAATAGCAGGTTTTGGACACCAAATTTATAACTTAAACAAAAATGAACAATTTCATATTCAGACTGTAACCTTTGAGGACAAAGCTAAACAACAAAGTAATCTAATGAATATAAACAAATTTAAATCCAATCTTGTTTGATCATAACCCACCACTCACACACAGACAGACCAACAGACACAGTTAAGGTATAATAAGAAAGAAAATAAAATAATTATAAATTGCCAGTTCAATTAAAGACCTTCAAGCGCCAAGCATTTATGCAATCCTTGGATAATGAATACATCTAATTTTGAAATCATTTGTGAATGTAAATTCAGTAGACTTGCAGAATTATTTACTTAGAGTCATAGAGGTGTACAGCATGGAAACAGACCCTTTGGTCCAACCCGTCCATGCCGACCAGATATCCCAACCCAATCTAGTCCCACCTGCCAGCACCCGGCCCATATCCCTTCAAACCCTTCCTATTCATATACCCATCGAAATGCCTCTTAAATGTTGCAATTGTACCAGCCTCCACCATATCCTCTGGCAGCTCATTCCATACACTTATCACCCTCTGTGTAAAAAAGTTGCCCTTTAGGTCTCTTTTATATCTTTCCCCTCTCACCCTAAACCTATGCCCTCTAGTTCTGGACTCCCCAACCCCAGGGAAAAGACTTTGCCTATTTATCCTATCCATACCCCTCATAATTTTGTAAACCTCTATAAGGTCACCCCTCAGCTTCTGACGCTCCAGGGAAAACAGCCCCAGCCTGTTCAGCCTCTCCCTATAGCTCAAATCTTCCAACCCTGGGAACATCCTTGTAAATCTTTTCTGAACCCTTACAAGTTTCACAACATCTTTCCGATAGGAAGGAGACCAGAATTGCACACAATATTCCAATAGTGGCCTAACCAATGTCCTGTACAGCCGCAACATGACCTCCCAACTCCTGTACTCAATACTCTGACCAATAAAGGGAAGCATTCCAAATGCCTTCTTCCCTATCCTATCTACCTGCAACTCTACTTTCAAGGAGCTATGAGCCTGCACTCCAAGGTCTTTTTCTTCAGCAACACTCCCTAGGACCTTACCATTAAGTGTATAAGTCTTGCTAAGATTTGCTTTCCCAAAAATGCAGCACCTCGCATTTATCTGAATTAAACTCCATCTTCCACTTCTCAGCCCATTGGCCCATCTGGTCCAGAGTCTGTTGTAATCTGAGGTAACCCTCTTCACTATCCACTACATCTCCAATTTTGGTGTCATCTGCAAACTTACTAACTGTACCTCTTATGCTCGCATCCAAATATTTATGTAAATGACAAAAAGTAGAGGGCCCAGCACCGATCCTTGTGGCACTCCACTGGTCACAACCCTCCACCACCAACCTCTGTCTTGTACTTTTGAGCCAGTTCTGTATCCAAATGGCTCGTTCTCCCTGTATTCCATGAGATCTAACCTTGCTAACCAGTCTCCCATGGGGAACCTTGTCAAACGCCTTACTGAAGTCCATATAGATCACATCTACTGCTCTGCCCTCATCAATCCTCTTTGTTACTACATCAAAAAACTCACTCAAGTTTGTGAGACATGATTTCCCAAGCACAAAGCCATGTTGGCTATCCCAAATCAGTCCTTGCCTTTCCAAATACATGTACATCCTGTCCCTCAGGATTCCCTCCAACAACTTGCCCACCACCGAGGTCAGGCTTACTGGTCTATAGTTCCCTGGCTTGTCCTTACCACCCTTCTTAAACAGTGGCACCACGTTTGCCAACCTCCAGTCTTCCAGCACTTCACCTGTGACTATCGATGATACAAAAATCTCAGCAAGAGGCCCAGCAATCACTTCTCTAGCTTCCCACAGAGTTCTCGGGTACACCTGATCAGGTCCTGGGGATTTATCCACCTTTAACCATTTCAAGACATCCAGCACTTCCTCCTCTGTGATCTAGACATTTTGAAATATGTCACCATCTATTTCCCTACAGTCTATATCTTCCATATCCTTTTCCACAGTAAATACTGATGCAAAATATTCATTTAGTATCTCCCCCATTTATTTCGTAGAGACTGGAATTCTTTTCTCAGAACATTCAACAATTCTTTAACTGGATATAAAATTAGAGAGAGTAAAACACAGCAGCCAGTCCGACGCTTCCAACCTTAGTCTGCACCTGCCAAAGTCAGTTAGAACTGGTTCTCACTCCTTTTTCAAAATTAAATTGTGGCTGGTTACCTTTGGTCGTCCAACCGTGCTGCCAGTCATAGAGTCATAGAGATGTACAGCATGGAAACAAACCCTTCAGTTCAACCCATCCATGCCGACCAGATGTCTCAACCCAATCTAGTCCCACCTGCCAGCACCCAACCCATATCCCTCCAAACCCTTCCAATGCATTTTAAATGTTGTAATTGTACCAGCCTCCACCACTTCCTCTAGCAGCTCATTCCAAACATGTACCACCCTCTGCGTGAAAAAGCTGCCCCTTAGGTCTCTTTTATATCTTTCCCCCATCACCCTAAACCTATGCCCTCTACTTCTGGACTCCCTCACCCCAGGGAAAAGACTTTGTCTATTTCTCTTATCCATGCCCCTCATGATTTTATAAACTTCTATAAGTTCACCCCTCAGCCTCCGATGCTCGAGGGAAAACAGCCCCAGCCTATTCAACCCCTCCCTATAGCTAAAATCCTCCAACCTTGGCAACATCCTTGTAAATCTTCTCTGAACCCTTTATAATTTCACAACATCCTTCTGATAGGAAGGAGACCAGAATTGCATGCAATATTCCAACAGTGGCTTAACCAATGTCCTGTAAAGCCACAACATGACCTTCCCAACTCCTGTACTCAATACTCTGACCAATAATGGAAAGCATACCAAACGTCTTCTTCACTATCCTACCTACCTGCGACTCCACTTTCAAGGAGCTATGAACCTGCACTCCAAGGTCTCTTTCTTCAGCAACATTCCCTACCTGGGGTTGGTACATGTGTTGCCGAATCATCTGCATGCCCTTTAAATCAATAACTAGTTTGCATTATCTTCCAAGCTAGTCACCAACAGCAAACATTTGTATTTATTTTCTGCTCTTTGTGAAAACAAGGAGCAATGCGGATTTCAACTAACCTTAACACCCCTCACAAAAAAGACAAATAGGGGTAGTTTCAACAAGAAAGTCAAAACAACAGCACTTTTATAAAGGAGAGGGACAGACAAAGGCAGCACATGGTGATGTTGATGCAGGAGAGAGAGAGAGAGAGAAACCCACACTGCTAACTGACACAGCAGTGAGCCTGCGCACTTACGGCCTTTGCTGCTTGAATTCATTTATCACTGGACATCGGAGTGGGTCTGGGAAAATTAACAAACAGTGAAATTCACAACTAATCTTAGAGGAACCTGTTTGGGAGAGGTCACAGCACAGAAACAGATAAGTGGATAGTTTTAAGCATAGTCTTGCTGTAAGTCTGCAATAGTGTGTAGAGTGGGTTCTTTCTTGATTATATGTTTTATTGAGATATGTCTCTTGATTAAACTTAAAAATATAAGCCTAAGTATTAAGTTAGCTTGGAGCAGTGTTTTGTAGAGGATTAAGATGGTGCTATTTTTCTGGGTCAGCAGATTGGAAGAAGCAAAAATGGCCTTTAGTAGAGTGATATGCTGTTCTTGTCGGATGTGGGAGGTTAGGGAGAGTTTACGGGTTACTGAGGATTATATCTGCAATAAATATCATTGGCAGCAAATTCTATCAGATCAAATGGATTGGTTGGAGACACAGTTAGAGGCAATGAGGAATTTACAAGAGCAAGGAGGTGTGATGGATGGCAGTTATAGGAAGGGAGAAAAGTAGCAGATACAGACAGGTAGATGGGTTTACTCCAGGAAATGTAAGAGAGGTAGGCAGGTAGTGCAGGAGCAGTCTGTGGCTATCCCCATTTCAAACAAGTATGTGGTTTTGGAAATGTAGGGGGTGATGGATTCTCAGGGGAATGTAGCACGAACAACCAAGTTTCTGGTACCAAGATTGGCTTTAATGCAGTGTGGAGTATGCTGGGTTCTTAGAGATCGACTGTGTTAGGGGACTCTCTAGTCCGAGGTACAGATAGATATTTCTGCGGCTAGCAGCGAAAAATCAGAATGGTGTGTTGCTTCCCTGGTGCCAGGATCAAGGATGTCTCAGAGAGGGTGCAGAATGTTCTTACGGGGCAGAGGGACCAGCAGGAGGTCATTATACACATTGGAACAAGCAACATAGGAAGGGAAAAGGTTGAGATTCTGAAGGGAGATTACAGAGAATTAGGCAGGAATTTAAAAAGGAGGTCTTCGAGAAAAGTAAATATCTGGATTACTCCCCGTGGTACAGGCTAGGAATAGGAGGATAGAGCAGATGAATGCACGGCTGAAGACCTGGTGTATGGGAGAAGGGTTCACATTTTTGGATCATTGGAATCTCTTTTGGGATAGAAGTGATCTGTACAAGAAGGACGGATTGCACCTGAATTGGAAGGGGTCTAATATACTGGCAGGGAAATTTGCTAGAACTGCTTGGAAGGATTTAAATCAATAAGGGGGCACGGAGGGGTGATGGTGGGGGTTGGGGGGAGCGGGGTGGGACCCAGGGAGATAGTGAAGAAAGAGATCGATCTGAGACTGGTACATTTAGAACATAGAACATAGAACAATAGAGCACAGAGCAGGCCCTTCGGCCCACGATGTTGTGCCGAACATTTGTCCTAGCTTAAGCACCCATCCATGTACCTATCCAATTGCCGCTTAAAGGTCACCAAAGATTCTGACTCTACCACTCCCACAGGCAGCGCATTCCATGCCCCCACCACTCTGGGTAAAGAACCCACCCCTGACATCTCCCCTATACCTTCCACCCTTCACCTTAAATTTATGTCCCCTTGTAACACTCTGTTGCACCCGGGGAAAAAGTTTCTGACTGTCTACTCTATCTATTCCTCTGATCATCTTATAAACCTCTATCAAGTCATCCCCCATCCTTCGCCGTTCCAACGAGAAAAGGCCTAGCACTCTCAACCTATCCTCGTACGACCTATTCTCCATTCCAGGCAACATCCTGGTAAATCTTCTCTGCACCCTCTCCAAAGCTTCCACATCTTTCCTAAAGTGAGGCGACCAGAACTGCACACAGTACTCCAAATGTGGCCTAACCAAAGTCCTGTACAGTTGCAACATCACTTCACGACTCTTGAATTCAATCCCTCTGCTAATGAACGCTAATACACCATAGGCCTTCTTACAAGCGCTATCCACCTGAGTGGCAACTTTCAAAGATCTATGAACATAGACCCCAAGATCCCTCTGTTCCTCCACCTCACTAAGAACCCTACCATTAACCCTGTATTCCGCATTCTTATTTGTCCTTCCAAAATGGACAACCTCACACTTGGCAGGGTTGAACTCCACCCCCGTAGACAGTGAAGACGAAAAGATCATTGCCAACGGTACTGCAATTTCCTCTCTTGCTTCCCACATAATCCTAGGATATATCCCGTCAGGCCCAGGGGGACCTGTCTATCCTCAAGTTGTTCAAAATGTCCAACACATCTTCCTTCCTAACATGTATCTCCTCTAGCTTACCCGTCTGTTTCACACTCTCCTCTTCAACAATATGGTCCCTCTCGTTCGTAAATACTGAAGAAAAGTACTCATTCAAGACCTCTCCTATCTCTTCCGACTCAATACACAGTCTCCCACTACTGTCCTTGATCGGACCTACCCTCGTTCTCGTCATTCTCATGTTTCTCACATACGCATAAAATGCCTTTGGGTTAACCTTGATCCTATCCGCCAAAGATTTTTCATGCCCTCTCTTAGCTCTCCTAATCCCTTTCTTCAGCTCCCTTCTGGCAATCCTGTATCCCTCCACTGCTCTGTCTGAACCCTGTTTCCTCAACCTGATGTAAGCCCCCTTCTTCCTCTTTACAAGACATTCAACCTCCCTCGTCAACCAAGGTTCCCTCACACGACCATTTCTTTCCTGCCTGACAGGTACATACATATTAAGGACACGTCGTATCTGTTCCTTGAAAAAGTTCCACATTTCCACGACATCCTTCCCTGACAGCCTATGCTCCCAACATATGCTCCCCAGATCCTGTCTTACAGCATCGTAATTACCCTTCCCCCAATTGTAAAACCTACCCTGTTGCACGCACCTATCTCTCTCCATAACCAAGGTGAAAGTCACAGAATTGTGGTCACCATCACCAAAATGTTCACCCACTAACAAGCCCATCACTTGTCCCGGTTCATTACCGAGTACCAAATCCAATATGGCCTCCCCTCTGGTCGGACAATCTACATACTGAGTTAGAAAAGCTTCCTGGACACACTGCGCAAACACCGCCCCATCCAATCTACTTGATCTAAAGAGCTTCCAATCAATATTTGGGAAGTTGAAATCGCCCATGACTACTACCCTGTGGCTTCTGCACCTTTCCAAAATCTGTTTCCCAATCTGTTTCTCCACATCTCTGCTGCTATTGGGGGGCCTATAGTAAACACCCAACAAGGTGACCGCACCTTTCCTATTTCTGACTTCAGCCCATACTACCTCCAAAGGCAGATCCCCCTCGAACTGCCTTTCTGCAGCCGTTATACCATTTCTAATTAGCAATGCCACCCCCCCTCCTTTTTTACCACCCTCCCTAATCTTACTGAAACATCTGTAACCAGGAACCTCCAACAACCATTCCTGTCCCTCTTCTATCCACGTTTCCATGATGGCCACAACATCGGAGTCCCAGGTACCGATCCACGCCTTAAGTTCACCCACCTTATTTCTGATACTCCTTGCGTTGAAGTATACCCACTTGAACCCATCTCTGTGTCCGCAAGTATTCCCTGTCTGTGCTACCTTCTTCACAGCCTCCCCACACACTTGGACATCCTGACAAACAGCTAGCCTACTTGCTGGACTACAAGTCCGGATCCCATCCCCCTGCCAAATTAGTTTAAACCCCCCCGAAGAGTGCTAGCAAACCTACCCCCCCAGGATATTGGTGCCCTTCTGGTTCAGGTGCAACCCGTCCTGCTTGTACAGGTCCCACCTTCCCCAGAATGCAGTCCAATTGTCCAAATACCTGAAGCCCTCCCTCCTACACCATGCTTACAGCCACGTGTTCAACTGCACTCTCTCCCTATTCCTTGCCTCACTGTCACGTGGCACCGGCAACAACCCAGAGATGACGACTCTGTCCGTCCTAGCTTTTAGCTTCCAGCCTAACTCCCTGAGCTCTTGAATGACCTCCCCACCCCTCTTCCTACCTATGTCGTTGGTGCCAATGTGCACCACGACTTCTGGCTGCACACCCTCCCCCTTAAGGATTCTGAAGACACGGTCCGAGACGTCTCGGACCCTGGCACCCGGGAGGCAACAAACCATCCGAGAGTCTCGCCCATGTCCACAGAACCGCCTGTCCGTCCCTCTAACTAAAAAGTCTCCTATAACTAGCGCTCTCCTCCTCTCCCCCTTTCCCTTCTGAGTCTCAGAGCCAGACCTCGTGCCACAGACCCAGTCACTGCAGCTTACCCCTGCTACCCCACCAGTATCCAAAGCGGTATACTTATTGTTGAGGGGAACTACCACAGGGGATCCCTGCACTGCCTGCTTCCTCCCCTTCCCACCTCTAACTGTTACCCAGCTATCTCTGTTCTCTGGCGTAGCTATGTCCCTGTAGCTTCTATCTATCACCCTCTCAGCCTCTCGAATAATCCTCAGTTCATCCAACTCCAGTTCCAGGTCCCTAACTCGTTCTGTGAGGAGCAGGATCTGACTGTATTTCCTGCAGATGAAGTTGGCAGGAGTATCGGTGGTCACCCCTACCTCAAACATCCTGCAGGAGGAACATTCCACTGCCTGCGCTGCCATTACTCCACACCTCGTCTCCGAAACAAGAACACTGAGTAGCTTACCTGTGGACTTTAAAATTAGGTTAGAGGAGGAGGATGGGAGGGAGGCCCTACTATGTAGGGCCTGGGGTCTAGAACACACCCACTCAACTATCAATCACTTACCTTCCCGACCAGCTCTGCGCTCCAACCTCACTTCCGCCCAGCTCGCACCGCGCTCTGCTGTGAGAAGACCGTTGGCGTCGAGGTAAATTCTTTATATATCAGTCACTTACCTTCCCGACCAGCTGTGTCCTTTGAGAAAGGAAGTGAGTCAAATAGTCAGGGCAGGCAGGGACAAGGTAGGACTGATAAATTAAACTGCATTTATTTCAATGCAAGAGGCCTAACAGGGAAGGCAGATGAACTTAGGGCATGGTTAGGAACATGGGACTGGGATATCATAGCAATTACAGAAACATGGCTCAGGGATGGGCAGGACTGGCGGCTTAATGTTCCAGGATACAAATGCTACAGGAAGGACAGAAAGGGAGGCAAGAGAGGAGGGGGAATGGCATTTTTGATAAGGTTTAGCATTACAGCTGTGTTGAGGGAGGATATTCCCGGAAATACATCCAGAGAAGTTATTTGGGTGGAACTGAGAAATAAGAAAGGGATGATCACCTTATTGGGATTGTATTATAGACCCCCTAATACTCAGAGGGAAATTGAGAAACAAACTTATAAGGAGATCTCAACTATCTGTAAAAATAAAAGGGTGGTTATGGTAGGGGATTTTAACTTTCCAAACATAGACTGGGACTGCCATAGTGTTAAGGATTTAGATGGACAGGAACTTGTTAAGTGTGTACAAAAAAATTTTCTGATTCATTATGTGGATGTATCTACTAGAGAAGGTGCAAAACTTGACCTACTCTTGGGAAATAAGGCAGGGCAGGTGACTGAGGTGTCAGTGCGGGAGCACTTGAGGCCAGTGACCATAATTCTATTAGATTTAAAATAGTGATGGAAAAGGATAAACCGGATCTAAAAGTTGAAGTTCTAAATTGGAGAAAGGCTAATTTTGATGGTATTAGGCAAGAACTTTCAAAAGCTGATTGGGGGCAGATATTCGCAAGTAAAGGGACGACTGGAAAATGGGAAGCCTTCAGAAATGAGTTATAAGAGAGTCCAGAGAAAGTATATTGCTGTCAGGGTGAAAGGAAAGGCCGGTAGGTATAGGGAATGCTGGATGACTAAAGAAATTGAGGGTTTGGTTAAGTAAAAGAAAGAAGCATATGTCAGGTATAGACAGAATAGATCGAGTGAATCCTTACAAGAGTTTAAAAGCAGTAGGAGTATACTTAAGAGGAAAATCAGGAGGGCAAAAAGGGGACATGAGATAGCTTTGGCAAATAGGGTTAAGGAGAATCCAGAGGGTTTTTACAAATACATTAAGGACAAAAGAGTAACTAGGGAGAGAGTAGGGCCCCTCAAAGATCAGCAAGGTGGCCTTTGTGTGGAGTCGCAGGAGATGGGGGAGATACTAAACGAGTATTTTGCATCAGTGGTTACTGTGGAAAAGGACATGGAAGATATAGAATGTAGGGAAATAGATGGTGAGATCTTGAAAAATGTCCATATTAGAGAGGAGGGAGTGTCTTGAAATGCATAAAAGTGGATAAATCTCCAGGACCTGATCAGGTGTACCCTGAAACTCTGTGGGAAGCTAAAGAAGTGATTGCTGGGCCTCTTGCTGAGGTATTTGTATCATCGATTGTCACAGGTGAAGTGCCGGAAGACTGGAGATTGGCTAATGTGGTGCCACTATTTAAGGAAAGTGGTAAGGACAAGCCAAGGAACTATAGACTGGTGAGAGTGACCTCGGTGGTGGGCAAGTTGTTGGAGGGAATCCTGAGGGACAGGATGTACATGTATTTGGAAAGACAAGGACTGATTTGGGATAGTCAACATAGCTTTGTGCGTGGGAAATCATGTCTCACAAACTTGATTGAGATTTTTGAAGAAGTAAGAACGAGATTGATGAGGGCAGAGCAGTAGATGTGATCTATATGGACTTCAGTAAGGCGTTCGACAAGGTTCCCCATGGGAGACTGGTTAGCAAGTTAGATCTCTTGGAATACAGGGAGGATTAGTTATTTGGATACAGAACTGGCTCAAAGGTAGAAGACAGAGGGTGATGGTAGAGGGTTGTTTTTCAGACTGGAGGCCTATGACCAGTGGAGTGCCACAAGGATCTGTGCTGGGTCCTCTACTTTTCGCCATTTATATAAATGATTTGGATGTGACCATAAGAGGTACAGTTAATAAGTTTGCAGGTGACACCAAAATTGGAGGTGTAGTGGACAGCGAAGAAAGTTACCTCAGATTACAGCAGGATCTTGATCAGATGGGCTAATGGGCTGAGAAGTGGCAGATGGAGTTTAATTTAGATTAATGTGAGGTACTGCATTTTGGGAAAGCAAATCTTAGCAGGACTTATACACTTAATGGTAAGGTCATAGGGAGTGTTGCTGAACAAAGAGACCTTCGAGTGCAGATTGATAGCTCCCTGAAAGTAAAATTGCAGGTGGATAGGATAGTGAAGAAGGTGTTTGGTATGCTTTCTTTTATTGGTCAGAGTATTGAGTACAGGAGTTGGGAGGTCATATTGCGGCTGTACAGGACATTGGCTAGGCCACTGTTGGAATATTGCCTGCAATTCTGGTCTCCTTCCTATCGGAAAGATGTTGTGAAACTTGAAGGGTTCAGAAAAGATTTACAAGGATGTTGCCAAGGTTGGAGGATTTGAGCTAGAGGGAGAGGCTGTACAGACTGGGGCTGTTTTCCGTGGAGCGTTGAAGGCTGAGGGGTGACCTTATAGGGGTTTATAAAATCATGAGGGGCATAGATAGGGTAAATAGACAAAGTCTTTTCCCTGGGTCGGGGAGTCCAGCACCAGAGAGCATAGATTTAAGGTGAGAGGGGAAAGATATAAAAGCGACGGAAGGGGCAACATGTTCACGCAGTGGGTGGTACGCGTATGGAATGAGCTGCCAGAGGAAGTGGTGGAGGCTGGTACAATTGCAACATTTAAAAGGCATCTGGATGGGTATATGAATAGGAAAGGTTTGGGGGATATGGGCCGGGTGATTAGATTAGATTACTTACAGTGCGGAAACAGGCCCTTTGGCCCAACAAGTCCACACCGACCCTCCGAACAGCAACCCACCCAGACTCATTCCCCTACATTTCACCTAACACAACGGGCAATTTAGCATGGCCAATTCACCTAACCTGCACATCTTTGGACTGTGGGAGGAAACCGGAGCACCCGGAGGAAACCCACGTAGACACGGGGAGAATGTGCAAACTCCACACAGACAGTTGCCTGAGGCGGGAATTGAACCCAGGTCTCTGTGCTAACCACTGTGCCACCGTGCCGGGTGGTTGCAGGTGGGACTAGATTGAGTTGGAATATATGGTCGGCATGGACAAGTTGGACTGAAGGCTCTGTTTCTGTGCTGTACATTTCTATGACTCTAATAGGAGGAGTCAAACAGCATTAGTTTTCAACAAAATGCTGAAGGACGTAGATCTGCTCTGGTTAGACCATAAGACAAGGGAGCAGAAGTAGGCCATTCAGCCCATTGGGTCTGCTCCACCATTTCATTGACTCATGGCTGATCTGATAACCCTCAATTCCATTATCCTGCCTTTTCTCCCATTTCCTTTGATTCCCTTACAGACCTTTACGAAGCAACACATCAGTTGTGACCCTGTGTGGAGACATGATGTGGAGGTGCTGGTGTTGGACTGGGGAGGACAAAATTAAAAATCACACAACACCAGGTTACAGTCCAACAGGTTTACTTGGAAGCACTAGCTTTCGGAGCGCTGCTCCTCACAACCTGCTGAAGGAGCGGTGCTCCGAAAGCTAGTGCTTCCAATTAAACCTGTTGGACTATAACCTGGTTTTGTGTGATTTTTTTAACTTTATATGGAGACAGGAGTGAAATGGCTCCGCAGGGGTCTCAGTCTGTATTGGTCTGGCTGATCTCAGTCGGTGTTCCACAAGAGCCCTGGAACTGTGACATGGAGCTCCCTCCTGACTGCTGAGTGGTGATTTCTGCTCAAAGTGCATGAGAAAAAGCCATCAGTGAGGACTGGATTGTAGGTGACGCCTTGGATTTCCTGCTGCTGTTTGTCTGCCTTGAGGAAGGTATTAGAGGCTGGACTGCTCCTGTGGTGAAGGTGCCCCAGCAATGACTAATAGCTTTAGGAGGACAGGTAGTTCATTGTAGGGTTGTGAGTTCAAGCCCCACTGTGCCAAAATGAGTTAGGAATCCAGTTGCTAGCTGGCTGGTGCCAGCAAGTGAAAGCTGCTGGCTCATTAAAGTCCTTCAGGGAAGACAAATGATCATTCTTACCTCCCAGTACACTTTAAGCTGACCCAGCTACTCATGAAACGAAAAGTCTCTTCATCACTTCTTCAGAGGATATGCCAAAGAGTGATCATGTGACCTGATTCGTGTAGCTCATCTTCTGAGAAGAAATGTGTGGGCAGATTAAAAGAAATTATGCAACAAATTGATCACATTTGACTGTCCTCATGATTGAACAGAGACAGTGAATTTCTCTAGATATATGATTCAGAATCTTCCTGCGTGGAGTTTTATTGATATTTCAAACTCCACCAGAGATATTTCCAAACCTGTCTCATCAGTCAAATGATTTATTTCTTCAGCATCATAATGAAAAATCCATAACAATTCAAAGTTCTAACTTAATAGAAGTTAGCAACCTCTTCCCTTTGTACCTTCTGAAGAACAAATGAATCTCTACTGCCTAGTTACAGCCCTGGTCTTGACAAAATGGATTTCCTTGTTTACTCAATGGGCGACGGGTGTGAATACAGACCAGTGGATGGATGAATCAAGAGTCTGCAAAGTTGGCTGATTATTTGGAATCTTGAACTTGGAAGTTCCACTAGGTTAGAGTCTTACTGCCTCAGTTGCAACTACAGTTGCAAACCCAACTACAGATTAACCTTTAGTTCACTCCCTGCAACCTGTTGTCAACCACAAACTGCTTGAGGCCCACAGACACTCCCTTTTTCACTCCCTGCTCCAGCAAATACGTGATAACTGATTAAAGAACGAACTATTTTAGAGACCAACATCTCCATTTATAGCCCCTTTTCCTCACTTTTCTGAATTCACCTAACAAAGGAGCAGCATTCCGAAAGCCTGTGATTTTAAATAAACCTGTTGGACTATAACCTGGTGTCATGTGACTTCTGCGCTGAAAATGTGGTGCTGGAAAAGCGCAGCAAGTCAGGCAGCATCCAAGGAGAAGGAGAATCGACGTTTCAGGCATGAGCCCTTCTTCAGGAATTCTGACCTTCTGTGACCTCTGACCTTGTTCACGCTAGTCCAACACCGGCACCTCCACATCATGGCGAACTTTTCTGATGATAAAATCAACAATGTGTCAAAATGAATTGCCAGAGGTTTTGTTTTAAATTCACAGGACGTGGGCATTCACTCCCCATTCCTAATTGCCCAGAGGGCAGTTAACAGTCGGCCATATTGCCATGGGTCTGGATTCATATGTAGGCCAGACCAGGTAAGGATGGCAGTTTCCTTCCCTCAAGGACATTAGTGAACCAGATGGGTTTTCTTTGACATGGTCATTGTTAGATTTTTAAAAAAATGCAGGCTGTCAGCTGATGACTGGTTCCTGTAGGACAAGCCAGCAGGAAGTGACTTTGAAGAGGCAGTGGTTTCTACTTGGTCCTGCCTCATGCTTAATCTCAAAACAACCCACCGCAAGGTACCCCGCACCTCATACTATGATCAGAATTCAGTGAGAGCCAGAGACTGCAGAGGGTCAGCCTTTCCCAGCAGCAGACACCTGAAAAAGAGAGTGCAGGAGAGACATAATGTTTCACCAAGGGACTGGAGATACTGGGCTTGTTCTCCTGAGGATACAAATGATTGAGAGATTTCTTGGCCATAGTCCACACAAAGAAGCAGAGGCATATCCTGCACGCTCTGTCAGAGAGACAATTGACTATTAACCTGAGGGTCACTGCCATCACAAGGGATTGGGATAAGGAAGAAGGCAAGGCCTCCATAAACGACCACAGCCTGCAAGGGGATTAAATCCTGGCTGTTCGCTTCATACTGAACAACTCCCTAGTCGTCGAGTTAACCGATCTGCCCAACTGGCTGTGAGACTACCCAATATCTCTCAAGTCTAGCATAACCAGAAGACAAAAGATAATTTAATTATTGGAATAGATTACTTTTTTTAGATTAGATTACTTACAGTGTGGAAACAGGCCCTTCGGCCCAACAAGTCCACACCGCCCCGCCGAAGCGCAACCCACCCATACCCCTACATTTACCCCTTACCTAACACTAGGGGCAATTTAGCATGGTCAATTCACCTGACCTGCACATCTTTGGACTGTGGGAGGAAACCGGAGCACCCGGAGGAAACCCACGCAGACACAGGGAGAACGTGCAAACTCCACACAGTCAGTCGCCTGAGGCGGGAATTGAACCCGGGTCTCTGGCGCTGTGAGGCAGCAGTGCTAACCACTGTGCCACTGTGCCGCCCACTTTTTAAGACAATTATTACAATCCATTGTTGAGGACATTTGCAAAGTTAAACCACAAACCACAATACTTCAAGGGAGATCTGACTGCACCTTCTCCCAGTAAATGTATAAGTTAAAATTATGCTCATTTTAAGAACTGAATTGTTTCTGAATGGATAGTTCAAAGACAGGAAGAACAATAGAGCATTTGGGGTGTTCAGCAGGACCACAGTTGCCTCAATAGTCAACCCACTCTCACATATTCACCATTATCCTCCCTCTGTAACAGCTGCAGCTCCCCATGACTCCTGTCTCCCATTGGGTCCCATCCATAGAGACATTCAGATCCCCTTCCTTTCACAGAGACCCAGTCCTTTATCATTCTCTGCTGATACTATTCACTCTCCTGCACCAGTTCCACTTAACCTGCTCTTTCTTTTGGTTATCTCCACAATGTAAGCAAGCACTTGCTGCAGCCTCTCACTCAACCAACATCACCAGCTCCCATCCCCCACCCTCACTCTAACTACCCATCACTGCACCCACCCCCTGCCCCCCCAGAGTAGACTAGCTGCATCTGAGCTCATGCTTAAGATTGTCAATACCTGTACTGTGTGTCGTCATGGATATGGGAGATGGAAGGATCAGGAGAACTGTTCAGAATTGATTCTCAGGATTTGGGTGTCACTGGCTGGGCTGGGAGTGATGGACAGGGATTGAGGCGGAGGGAACAGTGAGATTGAGGGGGAGAGGACAATGGGATTGAGGGGGAGGGGACCATGGGATTGAGGGGGAGGGGACACTGGGATTGAGGGGGAGGGGACAGGGAGATTGAGGGGGAGGGGACAGGGAGATTGAGGGGGAGGAGACAGTGGGATTGAGGGGGATTGAGGGATTGAGGACAGTGAGATTGAGGGGAGGGTCAGTGGGATTGAGGGGGTGGGGACAGTGGGATTGAGGGGAAGGGGAAGTGGGATTGAGGGAAGGTCAGTGGGAGTTGAGGGGGAGAGGACAGTGAAATTGAAGGGAGGGTCAGTGGAAGTTGAAGGGGAAGGGACAGTGAGATTCAGGGGGTGGGGACAGTGGAATTGAGGGGGTGGGGGCAGTGGCAGTCAAGGAGGAAGGGATAGGGATTGAGGGAAGGTGGAGGGAGGCAGTGCGTTGGGGGAGGGTAGTGGGAGGTGAGGAGGAGTGGGGGGAATGAGGGGGAGGGAGAGTTGAGGAGGAGCGGGAGTGGGAGTTGAGAGACAGAGGGAATTGTGTTGGGGGGTATTGAGGAGTAAGAGGCAGTGGGAGTTGAGGCGGAGGGAGGAGGGGAGTAGAGGGAGAGATGGAGAGGTAGGAGTGAGTGTTGAGGGGGAGGGGCTGCAGTGGGTGTTGGGTGAGGAATTTTGAGGATAGGGTTCCAATCTAATGGTATCCTCAGATACCTGAAAAGATGTAATATCCTGCCTAGCTTTCGGGATAGCAATTCAGAAGTGGATGAGCTCACTACAGTGCTCCTCCCTCATTGCCTCTGAAAAATCTGACCCAGAGTAGTCTGAGTCAGGACCACAGTGGGCATTGTATTTCTCACTGGAATTTCCAGGACAGCCAATACTGGTGACCAAGACTGGATTAAGCTGTGTCGATTTTCACGAAGACATCCATTATTAAAATTCCTTGACTACTTTTTGATGCTTATAATCGAGAATGAATTTTTGCCAAGTTAATCACCTGCACAACTTCAGAGTGAATGGGTATCTGATGAAAGCTTTAGGCTTCTCTGTCACTCAACCTTTCAGAAGGTTAACAGTTATCGTTAGATTTTAAAGACTGTTTTGTTATTCCCTGACTTCCTATTAATTATGAATGTGTGTTGATGACCCTCTGATGGCAGAGATACGGTCAGTGGAAAGCTTCTGTTGTATCTTAAGCTGCAGCAGATAATGTTATCACCTAGGACTGCTCTCACCATGGTTACAGTGTGAAGTTTAGTCTTGTGTTGGATTTCAGCTGTCTGACAAACAACATCTCAAATGGTAAATTAAACTTGCCGCATATTTATAATCTGTTTATCGCAAAACTTTGTGTGAGCTAATAAAGAGCTGGGAATTCTACAACTCATCAAGCTCCCCATGGAAAATCACAAGTGTCCTCTCGTCCTTACGCACTCTAATACATTCCCAAATTTCATGATCATTTTCAGTCATGCAGCATCTTTAACCTGATTTTTAAAAAAATCGCAAATTCTCTCCCGGCACCAGTCGGTGAAGAGGAACGGTTCAAGGATTTGTCAAAGTGCTTCTTCTTGACAAATGAACTTGAAGAGGAGGAGAGGATAGTGAATAGGTCAAGGGATCTATTCAGAGTTCCTTTCCAACGCTTTTGGGGCTTTTCTGATGGCAGGGCGGTGATTTCTGGAATTTGACAACGAGTGTTGCTGTAATTCCCCAGGGAGGGTCAAATATTTCAGGACCCGTTCGCATAGGGTAGTACCAGGTAGAGGAAAAGCCTCTGGCAAAGAGATTTGGGCAGAGGCTGCGGAGAGGACATGCTGGTATCAGATTGCACCAGGCTCCCTGACCACCTGATGAAGGAGCAGTGCACCGAAAGCTGGTACTTCCAAATAAACTTGTTGGACTATAACCTGGTGCTGTGCGATTTTTAGCAAGGGAAATGGAGTGTAATAATGAGGAAATCTTGCTACAATTGTACAGGTAAATCCACATCTAATGTGTACCGTTCTGGTCTCCAAAAGGAGAGACCTACCAGGTTGATTCCTGGAGTGAAGAGTTTACTTTCTAAGGAGAGATTGGGCCTATAATCATTGGAGTTTCAAAGAATGAGAGATGATCATACTGAAACATATATATTCTGAGTTGATCCGACAGGACTTGCCAGTCACAGGGCAATCTCAAGCTAAGGAGCAAAAAGATGGGGGTGAATAAGAATGTCTTCTCACATTGGGTTGTTAATTTTGGGTTCACAGCTTCAAAGAGCAGTGGAGGCTGCTGTGTTATTAAAGAAAAGTTTAAAAACACATACCAACACTTTCAAGAACAGCTTCTTCCCCGACTGTCACCAGATTTGCGAATGCACTTCTCATTTATTAGAGTTGATCTTTCTCAGTACCTCCTCTGTAGCTTATTCTTATACAAAAGCTTAAACAGAAGTACCAATACTTTCAAGAACAGCTTCTTCCCCGCTGTAACCTGAAAGGGTTCAGAAAAGATTTACAAGGATGTTGCCAGGGTTGGAGGATTTGAGCTACAGGGAGAGGCTGAACAGGCTGGGGCAGGTTTCCCTGGAGCGTCGGAGGCTGAGGGATGACCTTATAAAGGTTTGCAAAATTATGAGGGGCATGGATAGGGTAAATAGACAAAGTATTTTCCCTGGGTTGGGGAGTCCAGAACTAGAGGGCATAGGTTTAAGGTGAGAGGGGAAAGATATAAAAGAGACCTAAGGGGCAACTTTTTCACACAGAGGGTGGTACAGGTATGGAATGAACTGCCAGAGGAAGTGATGGAGGCTGGTACAATTGCAACATTTAAGAGGCATTTGGATGGGTATATGAATAGGAAGCCTTTGGAGGGATATGGGCCGGGTGCTGGCAGGTGGGACTAGATTGAGTTGGGATATCTGGTCGGCATGGACGGGTTGGACCAAAGGGTCTGTTTCCATGCTGTATATCTCTATAACTCTATGACTTTTCTGAATGGACCTTGCAAATTTTAAATTTAATGTTGATCTCGCTCTCTGTGCACCTTCTCTGCAGCTGTAACATTGTATTCCTTCTATTACCCTAATGCACTTTGTATGGTATGATCTGCGTGTACTATAAGCAAAACAAAACTTTTCACTGCATCTTGGTACATGTGACAATAATAAGTCAAATCCAAAAAATACTCAGCATTTTGTTCTGTTACCCTGATGTGCTTATATAAGGTATGATTTGCCTGGATAGCACACAAAACAATACTATACACTGTATCTCAGTACACGTGACAATAATAAATCAAATCATATACTAATAATAGTTAAGATTGATTTAGATTTTTGATTCAGGACAGAATCAAGTGCTATGGGGAGCAGGCAAGGAAGTGGATATGGAGGGTGTGGTTACACCAGTCATGATCTTACTTGAATGGCTTATTGCAAGTTCAAGGGCCAAAGGCCCCTCCTGCTCCTAGTGCTTAGTCTTTTTTGGAATCTCCATTGCTAATGTCACCAGCACTGCATTCCTGAGTCTGGAGAACTCTCTCTGCCCTGTATTCCATTTCCCCCATTTAGAATTGCAACAATAGCATTCTGCATCAGCCTCTGGTTTCCAGTGCAGTTTCTCTTTAAGAGGGTCAGATTAACTTTACGAACAGAGGGCTAAACACTGATAGCAGTGAACGCTGCTCAGCTCTCTGCTGAGTACAGAGGCAGCCATCTGTGGGGGAGGCTATTCAGACTAATGCTATAATCAGCTTAAGGAGGTGACAGCCTCAAGTTTATGTGCTTATATGTTTATAACATTGTCAATTGCAAACCCCCCAAGCATGAAAAACAGAGCAAATCAATTTTTATCTCTCTATATTTTGCAAAGATGAGCCAACTACTGTCTTGTGGCCTGAGTAACTATATTGATTTCATGAACCAACTTGCTGTCTCCCCCATGACATCACCTTGAATAGTCAGGTCCAGATTGTTTCAGCTAGGATCAGACAGTTAACAGTTACTGCTGCATCTCCATGTTAACCATAGTCCAGCCAATCAGCACTCTCTTCCTACGCTGTGTAAATTAGTGTTCCCTTTCCAAGTTTGGGTTCTTGTGTGTCACTCCTGATGGATGTGAGACAAAATAACTTTGACTTTGTGTCTCTTTTTAGCAATTTTTGAACAATAGTATTTATAAAATTCTTTTTTTCTTTTCTTTAGAAATTATTAATTTCTGTGGTAGATTAATAGTGATACTTTTTAAAAAGTGCTCATACAAAACAAAGAGTAGGGGCAGGCCATTCAGCCCCTCAATCCTGCTCAGTCATTCAAATCCATATTCCCATCTACCTCCGATAACCTTTCACCCCCCCCCCCATTGTTTAACACACATTCGCCCTAAAAATATTCAAGGACTCTGTTTTCTCCGCTTTCTCAGGGAGTGCGTTTCAAAGATTCATGATCCTTTGAGAGGAAGAACTTAGCTCAATGTCTGTTGTTCAAGGGGAAAGTGACCCCTAGATTGAAACTAGAATAATCAAGCAATGTAACATGGCCATCTGCGACTATATATGGAACGTAAATGCTAAATCATTTTAGATTCTGTCTCTTTTTGGCAAACCACACAATAGTTTTCATCATGAATGTTTTACTCTGAAATAGTGCTCTTAATATTTATGGGTTGTGAAATTGATTATAAAGAAGTTGGATCCAGTACTGATCATGCTTATGTCCAATTGCCGCTGCATGTGCAGATGGTTTCCATAGATGCCTCTGTAATATCCATAAACAAATCAGCTGAAAGCTGCTCTACACCCTGTGTTGCAACAAAGTTGTGCTCAAGGTGTACAGAAGGTTTTTGTAGTGTCTGCAAACTATCGCCTTCTGGGAACCTGCTCAAGTTGGGCCTTAGTGGCTGAGTCACGTGACACCTCAGTGTTCCTAGAATCGCCTGCGCCCTGAACAATAAAGATCGGTGACTGGAGTACAGATGTTGTCTGTGATCTAAACTCCATTGTCCAGATCAATGGACTCCACAGGACTCCATGTGGAATAAGAAAAGAGAACAGTGGCATTAATAAGGTTAATCTATTGTGGTAACTGCAGGACCCCTGAAAGGGTAGGCCCTACAACAGTCTGATAGTTGAGCATTTGTGCAGGAAGAAACATATCAGGCTTGTGGTTATTTTTGTAATTTCGAAGTGAAAATTATTATTTTGCCCCCACTTCCGATAATAGTTTCCAGTTTGCTTCCTGTTTTGGACAGGACCCTTCACGTCACGTTTGAGGTTGTCATGGTGTTTCAGGGCTTGGCCTACCCCAGTGATCAATGGAATCTCCTTCTTCTGTCATTAAGAAAGCAACCTTGCCAGAGTTGTAGCAAAATACTTCTCTGCTTCTGACTCTCGGCTTGACCAGTGATATTTAGAGATTTGGGAACAATGAAGTAACTGCGGAAGGATCAGGGAGAATGGAAAGCTGATGGCCAAATGGCTGTCAGCCTGAAAGAGCAACAGGTAGTGGACTTGAACAGAAATTCCTTCAGGGTTCGAAGGTGACATGAAGAAGTGGACCATGTGGGAAACAAGGAAGTGGTCAGTCAGAATCAAATGAAAGATGTGGGGAGACTGCGAGATATGTCAAGTGTGAGGGGCTGGTTCTGAAGATGTGTAGGTGGGTCTAAATATGGGAGGGTTAACAGGAGAGCTGAAGGATGGTGAATGCAGAGTAGAAAGGGCAGGCTTACGTTGGACGGAGATGGAAATCAATGCTGATGAAGGATAACTTGAAGTGAGATGGGGCAAGGTGGGGGTGTGAGCACAGGAAGATGAACTGCTTGAAGGAGGAGTGAAGGGAGAGATTGCGGTACGATTTGGAGATTATAACCAAGTTGTGAGACATTGGTAACAGACAATTTGTTATCACCTGTGAGGCCCATTTCAGCCCCAAAGCTGTGAAGTTATTGTGATTGTCCACAATATGGTCATCTAGGGCAAGGACTTTGACTTAGAGTCATAGAGTCATGGAGTCATACAGTCATACAGCAGGGAAACAGACCCTTCAGCCCAATATGCCCATGCTGACTAGGTTTCCCAAACAAAAGTAGCCCAATTTGCCTGCGTCTGGTCCATATCCCTCTAGACCTTTCCTATTCATCTACTTGTCCAAATGCCTGTTAAATATTGTAATTGTACCAGTCTCTACTACTTCCTCTAGCAGTTATTCCGTACACGCACCACCCTCTGCGTGAAAAGTTGCCCCCTTTAGGTCCCTTTTAAATCTTTACCCTCTCACTTAAAACCTATGCCCGCTAATTTTGAACTCCCTACCCTGGGAAAAAGACCTTATTTATGCTCCTCATGATTCTATAAACCTTTATACGGTCACCCCCCTCAACCTCCTCCTCCCCAGGGAAAACAGTCCCTGTCTGTCCAGCTTGTATTTCTTAGTGGGAATTGGCTTATATGTCGTGAAATCTTCTGGAGGGAAACGTGGACTGGGAGGGGAGTGGGGTAGAAATTAAATCTTTGAACTAGGCACTGCTTGATCTATGATTGAGAAATCTGCATAGCATGAATAAGTGATTTTTTAAAAAAAAATTCATTCACAGGATATGGGTGTCACTGGCTAGGCCCGCATTTATTGCCCATCCCTAATTGCCCAGAGGGCAGTTAAGAGTCAACCACAATTGCTATGGGTCTGGAGTCACATGTAGGCCAGACCAGGTAAGAATGGCTGTTTTCGTCCCTAAAGGAACCAGATGGGTTTTTCCTGACAATAAATTCATTGTCATCATTAGACTCTTAATTCTCCATTTTTAAATCAATTCAAATCTACCATGATGGCAGTCAAACCCCGATCCCCAAAATGTTGTCTGGATCGCTGGATTAATAGACCTGGTGATAATGCCAGTAGGTTATCAGCTCCCTTGTATCAGGCAATCTTGGGAATTCAATGTTCTACCTCTGTAAGTTATCTGCTGATTCTACCAGTCTGTCCTGCTAGTTTCTGATTACCGACCAACATGGAAATCTTTGCAATGAGGTCACCACTTTCCTCGGGCTAGCTGTCATAGTAAAGGCTGGGAATGGGGTCACGCTCAACAGGATTGCATCAATATTTGTGAAGAGTTCTGTAGATGAAAGGGTTTACGAGATGTTCACTGAGAACTGCCCTCTTCCATGGTTTTTGATGGAAGTATTTCACACAGTGCCGTGACTGCATTTAGACTTTGCTCCATTGAGTTTATTATTAACAGGGAAGTTGTTTCTTTTGGTGATAAATCCACTTGCACATTATCATGGTGCTAATGGATTGCAAGAAATGGTTACCACCAAAATTGCCATTAATCACCAGTTATCAAGAAAAAGGGCAGGACAAACTTTCATTAACGGGGGAATAAGTTTAAGAGTCGTGAGGTTTTGTTGCAGCTCTACAAAAACTCTGGTTAGACCACACTTGGAATATTGTGTCCAATTCTGATCATCTCATTATAGGAAGGATGTATACTTTTAGACAGGATGCAGAGGAGACTTACCATGATGCTGCCTGGATTGGAGGGCTTGTCTTATGAAGAGAGGTTGAGTGAGCTCGGGTTTTTCACACTGGAGAGAAGAAGGAAGAGAGGTGACTTGATAGAGGTGTACAAGGTAATGACAGGCATAGATAGAGTAGATAGCCAGAGACTTTTCCTCAGGGTAGAAATGACTGTCACGAGGGGTCATACTTCTAAGGTGATTGGAGGAAGGTAATGGGGAGATGTCAGAGGTACGTTCTTTATGCAGAGAGTGGCGGGTGCAGGGAATGCCCTGCCAGGGGTGATACTGGAGTCAGATACATTAGGGTGATTTAAGCATCTGCTGGACAAGCACATGGACAGCAGTAAGGGGTGTGTAGGTTAGGTTGGTCTGAGATTAAGATAAATGCTCTGCTCAACATCGCGGGCCAAAGAGCCTGTACTGTTATATGTTCTATGTTCTAAACATTCTCCATTTTCAACGGTGAATAATTAATATTGTCAAAGATTTACACTAACTCTACACTGGCACAAGGCCGGCACTTCCAGTGTGAAAGTGATATCTGATGCAAAAGATTTTACGCTGATTATAGCCATGGCTGTCAAAATGCAGGCATTGGAGCAGATGCATCGCACAAATCTTTGTAAGAGTCTGTCGTCAGTAACTTCCAGCTCACACCCCACGAAACACCCTCCGCTCCCCCCAACCCAAGTTGAATGAGAAACATGCTCTTTCTCTCTGTGTGTAACCCCAGCTGCTTTCACTCCAGTTGGAATTTGAGATAGATCATAATGAGGAGAATGGCTGACCTGACTGTGCAGAACTTGTGGGGTTCACAGTAACCGTCTGTTTGTTTCCTCAATGGTAGTACCTGAGGGGGGCAGGGGAGGATGTTCAGGAGCACATCAGGACCTGACCCAGGTCTGAGGCTGCACAGAAGCGTGCATGTTCGATTTTATACAAAGACATCTGCTTCACAGCAGCTGCGAGAAAACAGGGCAATTCTTATCATTGCTCGTGTGCAGAAACAGTTTGCAGAATATTATGAATAAGTTTAAGGAGAAGGAGCGAATTACTGCGGATGCTGGAATCGGTCCTGAAAACAAGACATCGCAGCAGGTCAGCCAGCATCCATGGAGGGAGAGAGCACGCTAACGTTTCGAGTCCAGATGACTCTTCAACAGAGGTTTAAAGAGAATACTGGTGTTTGCAGCCTTGGATGTTTAAAATTCATTTGAAATGTCGTCAATTCTCTACACGATGATTGCGTTTTTGTGCAACTCTGTGTTATAGAAAAACTGCGCTTTAGAAACAGCGCTTAAAGTGTTGGCGATGTCATCATGTTACAGCCAACACACATTTTAAAAGTTTGTACTTTAGAAACAATGTCCCGATTTGTCAATCGTGTCACAGTGAATTCACCTTGACAAAGCGCTCCTTAAAATAGAACAACCTGTATAACAAGGTAGTGATGGAGGAGTAGAAAAACATGTTATAAAATCTTTAATTAAACCTGATGTGAATAATTATCCAACTGGTTAACTCGTCTTTAAGTTTTGTTGCCCTGGGTAACACATCATTTCCCAACAAGACAAAGCCTGGGAGGTAGCTATTAGTTGATCAGACAGCTATGGAATCGGGATGTTATTCTGAGAGGAGCCTTGAGTTGAGGTACTCTTCGCTTTCCTTCCCAGTGGGGAAGCAGAAGGTATTTGGATTTGGGCCTGTCTGATCTGGCAGAGCTGAGGTTAGACACTCTTTGCATGGGGGATCAAGAGTGCAAACACTCTCCTTAGGGCCTGACCCACACATCTTTACCAACAATGGACAGAGTGATGACAGAAATGATCTTGCTTTGTTTATAGAGTCATAGAGACGTAGGGCAGCGTGGTGGCTCAGTGGTTAGCACTGCTACCTTACAGCACCAGGGACCCGGGTTCAATTCCACCCTCGGGTGACTGTCCGTATGGAGTTTGCACATTCCCCCTGTGTCTGAGTGGGTTTTCTCCCACAGTCCAAAGATGTGCAAGTTAGTTGGATTATCCATGCTAAATTGCACTGTGGTTGTGTAGGTTAGGTGTGTTAGCCATGAGAAATGTAGAGTTACAGGGATGGGCCTGGGTGGGATGCTCTTCAGAGACTTAGTGTGGGCTTGTTGGGCTGAATGGCCTGTCCCCACAATGTAGGGAATCTATACAGCTCACCAAAGACCTTTTGGTCCAACCCATCCAAGCCGACCAGCTATCCTAAATTAATCCAGTCCCATTTGCCAGCAGTTGGCCCATATTCCTTCAAATCCTTCCTATTAATGTACCCATCTGGATGCCTTCCAAATGTTGTAATGGTGTTGATGGTGTTTCACTGGGTTAAATTTTGGAGAAGGGTCACTGGAGCTGAAGCATTAACTCTGTGCCTTTCTCCACAGATGTTGCCGGACCTGCTGTGTTTTTCCAGTGTTCTCTGTGTTTGTTTCCCCAGCTTAAGGCCTGAACTGCTCAACAGAGCTTAATTAGAATGACTCTCCTCTGGTGATGAAGGAGGATTGTAGTGAATCATACTTGTTGACAGAATTCCTGAAAAATAGTCAACCAGTTTGAAAAGGGAAGGGGAATAATAACAATCGAGTATCTGTATCACAGAACCCGCCTGAGTGGCCAGATTGGGCTAAGTTTACAACTTCCACATTGTGGCTATCTAAACTTGATTTGATTTATTTATTGTCACATGTATGTTGTAAAAATACAGTGAAAAGTGTTGTACAGTGTCACCACTCTCCGGCACCATCTTAAAGCACAAAAAATAAACCAAACCATAGAATATAAAGGCAGAAGAATGAAGAAATAAAGAAAAAGTGTCCAACCTTATAGTTGGATTTATTGCGATGGCAAGTAGACATGGAAGTGTGATGAAAGGATTGAAAATAGGAAGTGCGTCTTTATGGAAAAAAATTGTGTCTAATGATCAAGGTAAAACGTTCATCGTTCCCTTTTTGTCCGTCGCTAATTGAAAAATTCAAGGTTCACAGATTTGCAAACTAGGTTCTCATCTGGAATTTGTAATTAACCTGACTTAGGGGCTGACATTCATTCTGTTCATTAGCATCTAACTGTTATTAGGCATCTGTTAATTTGTTTCCGTCCAATAGTCACTGCATATGTGGCTGGGCACTAAACCTCGATTGTTTTGTAATGTTCAGTGAAACGTAGAAAGATTATACTTCAGTGACACACCCGCTTACTCAGAGACATCCTTCCCATTGTTTGGAGATGCCCTGTTTTAGTCTGACTCAGTGAAAATTCTAACAGCATTTCACAGAGATCTCCATATGCGTTGATGGAGATGCGTTGGTGTTTCTGGTTCAAGGGGATAATGTCAGTCCAATTCTACTGGGTTCCAGTACAATTACAGACCCAGGGTTCCTGAACCTAAATCTAATTGGATATTAACACACACCCTCTCCCACTTCCTCCTGGATATAGTCCAGACTGCTCATTGCCCTCCAGCAGAATCCCCAGCCAACCCTTTGACCTTGTTCCACATACCTCTGACTTCCTCCCAGCTCTTAATCCACATTTCCCATTCCCTCCCAGGAGAAGGAGCTCAGGATTGGAATTCTCTCCCAAGGAGAACAGATGGCGAATCAGAGGGTGGCAGTGCTTCAGCTCAGCAGTGCCACCTGAGGACACTATGGCCACTGCTGGAAGGACAGCCAGCATTCCAAGATGGTGGAACAATCCAGGCTACAAGTAACTCATAAGACTGTTGTGAGGCTTTGTTGCCACCTCTGAACTGGGAAGTTCAGGTTCCATCTGCTCCAGAGGTGTGCAATAATATCTCTTGAACCGGTTGATGAGAAACTATCTACAAGTGGGTCATGTGGAGGCGTACTGGGAGTAGGATGTGTTGGAGGGATTGCAGGGAGAGGAAACCTCAGCAGTAGCTGTGACCTGACACACCCCCGACACCTGATTTCAAGGACTGATTGCCTTTGAACGAGAGAACTGCCTCCTCCCCACTCCATTCTGTACCTGCTGTTCCCACCACACGGTGACAGGCCTGAATGGAACTGAGTTAATGCCAGCAGTGTGGTGCAACCAGACCGTCCATTGTCCCTCAAGGGTTTCAGGTGGGAAAGTTGAGCAGAGCCCAGCTTTCTCCTCACAGACCTTCATTCCGTAGGAGATGTATGACGAAGAAGATGCCTTTCCTACCTCCGAGCTCTCTGTCTGGCAGGGCAGAAGAATCTGACCACCCTTTCAGATCCATGATCTGTCATCAGAGTCCATCAGGTCTCTACCTTTGCCTTCACTTGTCTCTCTCAGTCTGGGACTACTGATTCATTGAAAGTACAGGATAGCTCAGTGGGCTGGATGGCTGGTTTGCGAGGCACAGTCAAGCAAACTACGAGGGTTCAATTCCTACATTGTCTGAGATTTTACTTTTCCTCTTTATTCATCCATGGGATGAGGGCATCACTGGCTGGCAGCATTTATTGTCCAGAGGGCAGATCAGAGTCAAACCACATTGCTGTGGGTCAGGAGTTACATGTAGGACAGACCAGGTAAGGATGGCATATTCCTTCCCTAAAGGGTATTAGTGAACCAGATGAGGTGTTTTTCTCCCCCCTCCTGACAATCAACAATGGATTCATGGTCATCATTAGACTCTTAATTTCAGATTTTTCTGCTATTGAATTCAAATTCAACACTTGCCATGATAGGATTCGAACCTGGGTCTCTGGATTAAGAATCCAGCAATAATACCACTAGGCCATCACCTCCCCTCTACTAGGAAGGACTGTCCTTCACAATCTCTTCCCTCACCTGAGGCATGGTGACCGTCAGGTTGATCCACCATTATCTCTCTCTCTCTCCCCCTAATGTCAGAGCAGCCATATGTCTATGGTGACTTTACCTTTATAAAAAAAAAGGAGATCCTTTGGCCTGTCAAGTCCATGCTAACTCTGAGAGTTTTTCTCTCGTCTCTGTATTATATATACTATACAGTGGGAGAGAATAAGGACAATCCATTTGTGTGGACAGTAAAGGAGGTGGAAATCTGCACCCAGTGTTTCCCCGGTACCTTTGCTAACAGATGAAGGTCTGTTCTTGTTCCTCACTCCAGTCACTAAGAGAATCAATCACGTAGAGACCAGCCATCAGAATCCTGAAGTGGCTGTTTCGTACCCACGGGCCATGTGTCTTCTTTGACTGCAAGTTGTTAGAAAGAAAAACCTCTTGTCATCCCGACATCAACACACAGTCTCCAGAGGGCACACAGTGTTGATGTTCCAAGTTCAGATTAACACTTTGTTCAATGAGTAAAAGAGCCAAGGGGCATAATTGCAGCGCAGGGTAAATATTCTTACAGAGCCGATGAATAATCTAAAGTGAGATCAGGCCAGTCAAGAGGCAAGTTAATGAAGCCAGCAACAGCAGAGGCAGCTCTTGTGTTGAACATGCTACTGTTAGAAAGGAAAGTTTTGCATTTACATAGCACCTTACCAAACCACTGGGCATCCCAAAGGGCTTCACAGCCAATGAAGTACTCTGAAATGTAGCTATACTTGTTATGCACAGTGGTAATGATTAGATAATTTGCAAATGTTGATTGAAGGAGAAATATTGGCCACTGTGATACAATGGAAGTGTCCCTAACTCTGAGTCAGGAGACACATGTTCAAGTTCCACCTAATCCAGCGATGTGCCGCAACAACTCTGAGCAGGTTGATTAGAAAATACCTACAGGTGAAAACACCCATCTCCCCCAATAGTTTCAGAGGGTTTTGTTTATGTCCATCTGAGAAGGCAGGCAGGACCTGGATGAACATCTTACCTGAAAGATAGCACTTCTGACAGTGCAGCAACCCTTTAGTACTGCCAGTACTTGATGTTTAAGTCCTTGGAATGAAAGAACCATCAAATGTGACACAGCAGACCCCTTAAAAATGGAGTTCCAGGATTTCAGTGATGACAAAGAAACAATGATAAATGCCAAAGTCAGGATGTTAAACAGGAGAATTTGCAGGTGGTGGTGCTTCTACGCATCTGATGCCCTATGAATCTGATACACCATTTTTCCAGATGAGAGAGGTCACAGATTTGGGAAGTGCTGCTGAAAGAGCCTTGGTGAGTTGTTGCAATTCATCTGGTACACATGCACCTATGGTGCATTGGATGGTGATGTGAGTGAATGTTTAAGTCAGCTCCTGATCAAGAGAATGCTTTGTTTTTGATGATGTTGAACTTGAGTGTTGTTGGAGCTGCAGCCATCCAGGCAAGTGGGGAGTATTCCATCACACTGCTGACTTGTGCCTTGTAGATGGTGGACAGGCTTTGGGGAGTCTGGAGGGGAGTTACTCACTGCAGTATTCTTCGCCTCCGACTGCTGTTGTAGCCACAGTATTTATATGGCAAATCCAGCTGAGTCTCTGGTCAATGGTAAGCTCCTGGTTATAGATAGTGGGGATTCAGTGATGGTAATGCCATTGAATATCAAGGGGAGATGGTTAGCTTGTCTCTTATTGGAGTTGGTGATTCTTGTGGACAGTGTTTGTCACTTATCAGCAGGATGTTGTCTAGGATGTCACTCCAGAATAAGGCACAGTAAAGTACTCCAAACCAGTGTTTTACAAAGATTTATTGTAGCCTCCTGGTTTTTGTACACTTTGCCTCTGTTTTGAAAGACCAGGATTCCATATCCTTTTCAACTACTTTCTCAGCTTGCCCTGCCATCTTCAAAGGTTTGTGAACATTTGCACCCAGGTCCCTTGGCTCCTGCATCCCCTTTAGAATTGTCCCCTATGTGCCCCTTCTTGTTCCTTCCAAAATCAATTACTTTGCCCTTTCCTGCCACAAATTCCATTTCTGTGTTTCTGCCTACTTCACCACGCTCTCTGCATCCTCTTGCCACCATCCTCCTGACAGTCTACTGTAATTCCAAGTTTTGTGTCTTCCCCAAATCTTGAAATTTAACTCAAGTCCAAGGTACCTATGGGGCAACCATAGGGGTGTTCCTTGTGGAGCTACATTGTAGATCCACCTCCTGCCCAAGACAGAATTGTTCGCCTCATGCCCTCTGTTTATTGGCTTTGAGCCAATTTCCAATCTGTGCTTCAATCCTTAATGTTGCCAGTCACATTGAATCACTCTCCAAAGGACACCCTTGGGCAGCAGAGAAATATGCTGCTGCTTGTCATCGCTACAAATGAGAGTTTTATGAAGAACCTTAAAGCGACACGATCAAGAAGGTCACGTTTTGAAGAGATTTGGAGAATGTAGGAATGATAGAATTGGAGATTACTCATTTGTAGGTTGTTTGGGGGCAGGATACCTTAGTATCCACGCATTCCTGTGGAAATTAGTTTAATTAGAAACTATTTGATCACCAACAGCCTTTGCAATCCCGTTAAATTTCAGGATACCCCTTCCCTCCCAAAAGCATCAAGCTAGTTTAATCACATGGCTGCCGAAAACAGACTACAATGAGTTGGCTTCTTGTTTTACACCTCATTTGCATTGAAGTCAATAGAAAAATAAATTAGGAGAGATGTAGGAGATATGAAAGATATCAAGGAGTATGTGAAAACTGTAAGAACGCAGTATTGAGGTAGAACAGAGTTTTCCAACATTGTCTCATAATGTGAGAATGGGTCACATTTTAATTTTTCTCTCATTTTGATGGTGGAGGGGTGGTGCTGATGAGCACATTTCAGAAAGATATGGTTTGCCACAATAGGAAGCATGAATTTCAGGAAATAAAAGCCCAAACATTTGGTGTGGACTGGTTGGGCCAAAGGGCCTGTTTCCACACTGTAGGGGAATCTAATCTAATCTAATCTCAAAACTTGGGCTGACAAGTGGTAAGCAACATTTGTGCCACACAAATGCCAGGCAATGACCGTCTCCAAGGAGACAATCTAGCCAACACCCCTTAAGATTTAATGGTGTTACCATCACTCAATTCCCCTACTATCAACATCCTGGGAGTTAGCATTGAGCAGAAACTCAACTGGATTCATAATGTTACTGGCCTCTTAACCTTTTCTTTTCTAAAGAAAATGGCCCCAGGCTTTCCTAACGACGGTATCGTCCTTATGACATGTTTTGCACCTCCTCCAGTGCTTCCGTATCCATCCTATAGGATGGAGATCAGAACTGCTCACAGTAATCCAGAGTTAAAAATCACACAACTCCAGGTTATAGTCCAGCAGGTTTAATTGGAAGCACTAGCTTTCGGAGCGCTGCTCCTTCATCAGGTGGTTTGGAGCAGCGCTCCGAAAGCTAGTGCTTCCAATTAAACCTGCTGGACTATAACCTGGAGTTGTGTGATTTTTAAATTTGTACACCCCAGTCCAACACCGGCATCTCCAAATCACAGGAATCCAAGCCTTCTGTGACCAAGATTCACCACATGATCAAAACTTCTTTATCTTTATTTTGTTATTCTCTCAAAATGAATCCCAGTGTTTGGTTTGCATTTTGTTAATCAGGTAGAAATGTACAATTATCAAAAGAAGGTTAACATTTAATTCTACATCAAGACTAGCCTCAGCATCCCTTCACTACGAAGGGGTAAATATTATTCCACTTCTAGTTTCTGCCTGGCCTGTGAGAATGTTGGAAAAAGTTGTCCTTTTCTTCAGAGGGAATAATAATGAGGCTTTTCTAAAACTACACAGGGCACAGCTGGACTACTAAGAACACTTTTGTCCCTTATCTAAGGAAAGATTATATGCTTTGGAGGCAATCCAGAGAAGGTTCACTCAACTCATATTAGGTATGGAGGGGCTGTCTTATGAGGAGAGGTTGGATAGACTGGGTCTGGATTCGTTGGAATATAAAAGAATGAGAGGTAACCTTATTGAAACATCCACAATTTTTAAAGGAGTTTTTAGGATAGATGGGCAGAGGTTGCTTCCCCTTGTGGAAGAGGCGAGGGCTCGAAGCTTATAATCTCAGAATGAAAAGTCTCACATTTAAGACAAAGATGAGGAGGAATTTCTTCTTTCAGCAGATGGTGAATCTGTGGAATTCTTTACCCCAAAGAACTGTAGAGGTTGGTCATTACGTACATTCAAGACTGAGACAGACTAATCTTTTTGATCAGTGGGGAAATTAAAGGCTGTGGAGAAAAGGCAGGATTATCAGGTCAGGCACGACCTCACTGAATGGCAGAGAAAACTCAATGGGCTGAATGGCCTACTTCTGCTCCTATATCTTACAGTCTAATGGATCAGACTAGACTGGGTTGCTACCTTCAGTTCCACAGACAGGGCAGTTGTTTGGCTGAGAAATGACGGGGATTGTGGGAGCTGTGTGAATGTGGTACAGCATGAGGGCGTGTGTGCGGGCTGGGAGGGTGGAAAACTCTCTGGATTGAGCTGTTCAGAGATTTGCTGTGTCAGCTGTGACTCAAAGGGTAGAGCAGAAGGAGGCCATTCAGCCCATCATCATTTGAATCAGAATCATATCCCTACAGTGTGGAAACAGGCCCTTCGGCCCAACAAGCCCATAGCAACCCTCCGAAGTGCAACCCACCCAGACCCATTCCCTCATTCTATTATCCTTACCCCTGACCAATGCACCTAACCCACACATCCCTGAACATTATGGGCAATTCAGCACGGCCAATTCACCCTAACCTGCACATCTTTGGATTGTGGGAGGAAACCTACTCAGACACGGGGAGAATGTGCAAACTCCACAAAGTCACCTGAAGCTGGAATCAAACCCAGGTCCCTGACACTGTATGGCAGCAGTGCTAACCACTGAGCCTGTACTGCTCTCACTCCTACCTCCAAGTTAGAAGGTCATGGGTTCAAGCCTGAAGCCTGATCCAGGCTGTTGCTTCAGTGCAGAGCCAAACAGGTGCTGCAGTGTGCTCGGTGCTTTGCTTTGTATGAGATATTCATGGAGGCCCTGTTCCCTGCCAGGAACCAAGACACAATTTCAAAGAGAGTGGAAGGAGTTCTCTGTAGTGCCCCTGGTTAAGTTCTCCCTTGAGCGACATTCAGACTGGAAAGGCTTTCTCTCCATGGATGCTGCAATCTTTGGCATTCTTTGTTTTCAGTCATCACCAGAGAACTAGCATTTTCTTTTCTGGTCGTCATGGTTTGTGGAATCTTGCTGTGCTGAAAATGGCTGCTGCAATCCCTGATATCACAGCAATTTTTACACGAACGTCATTGACTGTGAAGCACCTCGTATAAATACAAGTCATTCTTTTCTCTTGTCTGTGCCTTTCCATTCACAGCTGACAAAATACAGAGGCAAAATATTGTAAGCAGCCAGAATCACATTTTGCCCTCGTTTCTGCAATTTTCTTCTTAAACAATTTACTTTCTGACCACATGCAGCAGGTTCTGAGGACAGCCAGATTCTGAGCTGCGATTGGAGACCTATTGGTTTTGTTACTGTGCTCGCAAAGGATGAGCACCACACTCCTCTAGCTTATCTCTCCATGCTTCAGGCTCTCTGCCTTTATTCCTGATGAAGGGCTTTTGCCCGAAACGTCAATTTCGCTGCTCCTTGGATGCTGCCTGAACTGCTGTGCTCTTCCAGCACCACTAATCCAGAATCTGGTTTCCAGCATCTGCAGTCATTGTTTTTACCACAGTGTTTTCCAAGTTTTATTGTCCCTGAGGAAAGTTTAAATGCTTTAAGGTTGTGCTCCATTCTATCTTGTCTTAAAATGAACAATCTAGCTCCTCTACTCCCTGTGGCTCTGTACCTCAGCTGTGTAAATGTGATTAATGGAGTTTGCCTTACATTCTGCAGTAACCTGTTACAACACTGTAAGAGAATAGACTTAAAATGCAGAAATTCATTCCTCAGTAATGGGTTCCTGAGGACCCGGACTTTCTCCTGAGGATAACACAAGGGGATGTGTTATGAAGTTAAGGAACAGAAAATGCCTTTGAGTGTGGGAGTTGGGATATCATATTGAGGTTGTGCAGGATGTTCATGAGGCCTCTTCTGGAGTACCGTATTCAGTTCTGGTCGCCCAGTTATAAGAAGGATATTATTAAACTGGAGATGGTTCAGAAGAGACTTACCAGGATGTTGCTGGAATGGAGAGTTTGAATTATTAGGGACATTTTTCACTGGAGCATAGGGGTGACTTACTGAGGTTTATAAAATCATGAGGTGAAAGGCAGATGTCTTTTTCCCCAGGGTGGGGTATTTCAAGACTAGGGGGCATATTTTAAGGTGAGATGAGAAAGATTTAAAAAAGACATGAGGGACATTTTTTTTTTTAAACAGACAGTGTGAGTGGAATGTGAGAGGAAATGGTGGATGCAGGTAGAGTTACAGCATTTTAAAGATGTTTAGATAAGTACATGAACAGGAAAGGTTTGGAGGGATATGGGCCACGTCCAGGCAGGTGGGACTAGTTTAGTTTGGGATTATGGACGAGTTGGACTGAAGGGTCTGTTTCTGTGTTGTATGATTCTATGACTCTAAAGTCTAGAATTCTGCTTCCTACCTGACAAGTTGGTCAGAAGGCATAAATCAAGCTAGAGGGAACAAGTAGGTCTGGTGGGGAAGGGGGAAGCAGTTGAGTAGGGGGTTGTAGCCAAGATACTGGATCCAGACGTAGTGGGAGTAGTGCTGGGACATGGTGGTAGTGGCTTGTCCCTGGAGGATATAGTGCAGGGATGGTTTACTGGACTGGGAGGAAGTAGTTCAATTCTTGTTAGGCCACAGCCAGCATTGCCTTATCTTCCTGTTATTAGCAATCTAACTGACCAGGAGCCCAAAACTAGCAATCATCTCTTTTGACTGGTCTCCTCAAACTGATTGGTCAGTAACCCTTGAGCTGTTCTGAGTGACCTGCATAACATCTTGCAACTAGCCCCATCTCTATTTATAGGCAGTATTGCATATTTTGGAACAGCCAAATGTTTCTTTTGGCACTGAGTGTGCCCTGAATGTTACATTCTCACAGAATGCTGGCTTTAACAGCATAAAAGAAGAAATACAAAAAATAAATGATTTGTCACACTTGACAAAGGGGCAGCGGGTTACCTGCAGCAAGGCCCACTGCTCGCCCACCATACCACCACTGCCTTCCTCCACTGCACACCTCCCCATCACTCCCCATCTGGTAATGCTTGTGAGGGCTGACAGCTTGCCATCACATTGCAATGATCCCTGCCCTCCTTGTGTCTGAAGAACATGATGAAGGAAAGTGCCCCTGAATCTGTATCCAAGCTTTGTCCACCCCTGATAGTCAGTAGCAGCCAATGAGATAATGTTCCACGCTATAATTTGTGAACACTTCCTTTCCCTATCATTCACTCAATCTTATTTTGACCAATAATAACACCCCCGGTGCTGCTTAGCACAAATCAAAGATCTAATCTGGATCTTTCCGGATTATAAAGCTCAGTCTTGTACAATGGAGTTATCTTGAAAAACACGAGAGTCTGTAAAAGACATTGAGGAAATCAGAGTTATACATGAGAAGGTAAGTGTATTTGAACAGAGTCCATATGCACACTGCTGGGCTCCTTTCCGTTATTATCAACCTCAAATTCTCTTCACTTCTCAAAAGAATCAAATACTATTTCTGTCCCCATTTCTCTTAGTTACAGTTTTCCTTTTCTCCTGTCACCTGTATCTAGACAGCTTTATCAATTTGTTAACATTCTGTCCTCCACTTTTCGTTAGATCACCGAGTGCCCCCTTTGCATTATGAATACTGCTGGAAAGGAATACGTTCTTAGGAATTTTTATTAGTCCTTCTGACATTTATCTAGTAATGTATGTTTATCTGCAAATTTAGCTCATGTCAAAACTAAAAATTTGTCCATACTGGACACTCTGGCACAGCTCAATAACATAAATGCCAGCACAGATTGGGTAACTTGCAAATAACTTGTATACAATCCACTGAACTCCATTATATACCCTTTCATTGTACTATTTTCAGTTCTTCTAAATTTATCAAAATCTGACCATGCAGTCAGATAAATGACTTATAAGCAGTCAATAAATGACTTTTTTGATAAATTGAAAGGTAAAATCTGCCCAAACTTTCATCCATGTTCAAATCATCAGGCTCCAATTCTAAAAAAAACTTTCCTTCTCTCTTCTGTAAATCAGTGCAACTGCTAAGGCCAAACCTTGTTTCCTTATTGGTAAAGAGATACCAAATAGTTACTTCACTCTTCCACTGGTCATTGACCCACATTCAGAACATAGTGGTGGCTAATTATATGTCAAATCTTTACCCTTTGACTCAAGCATTCATTGCAACCAATATTATAAAGCAGGAGAAAAATATCTTCGAACAAAATCCAAGTTTGTGCTTTTTAGAACTTTATTTCAGTAAACCATACTCTATAAAACTTGCCTTCCACTGATTACTAGCTCCTCAAATTTATCCAGCAAATTCTCACTCAATCGACCCCTAATTAACAGATTCATCATCTTGCTGGAAAAGCACAGCAGGTCAGGCAGCATCCGAGGAACAGAGAAATCTACATTTCAGGCAGGAGCCCTTCATCAGGAACATCGATTTTCCTGCTCCTCAGATGCTGCCTGACCTGCTGTGCTTTTCCAGCACCACTCTAAACTTGACTCTGATCTCCATCATCAACAGTCTTCACTTTTGCCTAGATTCAGCACCTCATTTTCCACTTGGGAACCCTGCAACCTTCTGGACTCAGTATCGAAATCAACAATTTTAGTGCTTGTCCCCCCATTCCCGAAGACTGGGTCTAACCAAGATAATGAAATCTTTTCACCAGCGAAAGAATATATTTGACGGAATCAACAGAGTAAACTAAGCGCTGAAATTCAATTAACGGACAAAAGATAAAATGTTAATATTACCACAAGGAGAATTAGCCCTTTGTTCAGAGAAACTTTGAGGTGCATACAATTATAATATTTAATAGGCATATGGATGAGTATATGAATAGACAGGTCAAATGCTGGCAAATGAGACTGGCTCAGTTGAAGATGTATTGATCAGCGTGGATGAGTTGAACTGAAGGGTCTGTGTCTGTGCTGTACATAGGAACCTCAATTATCTGGCACTCGATTAACCGAATTTTGGATGATCAGAACAAGATCACAAGGTCTCCTATATAATCCGGCATTCAATTACCTGAACGAAATACTCCCCACCCATATCCTTTGGATAATTGAGGTTCCTCTGTATATCTCTTTATCTCTGCATCCTACATTTGTCCGAAAGTTTTCACAATGATTGGATACCCAGTGAAGTAGGTTTGAAGTGTGGTCATGGCTGTAATGTAGGGAGCATAACAGCCAATGTCTGCAAAGCAAGCTTCCACAAACAGCAAGGTGAAAATGACCCGATAATCTCGCATTCTTCTGATAGCTAACCATTGACCAACCAATGGGAAGCTTGGCCACATCCACAGGACGATGTTGTGCACAGTTTGTGCCTCTCTGCTTTTAAAAGAGGTGTCTTGTTTTTCCCAGGAGGAGATTGCGTGAGTCAGATTTCCCAGGGCTTCCGGATGATGGACTGGGATTGGTGGGTCGCCCTGCGTGATCCCAGAGACATCTGGACAAAACATCCTACACTAATCCTCAATGAGATTGTCTTCTATGTCCTGGCCCTCTTGAGTCTGAAGCATGCGGTCCGAAACGGAGGAAGGTAAACGAACATTTTTTCATCCTGCCTTTATCTTTGATTGACTGTGATGATAACCACATCTCTACAAGGCTTCAACTTTCGCATCCAAGATCAAATTTTTTTTTGTTACAGCACCTGGCTACTCCTCGTGGCTTATAACAAGGGATTGAAAAACTCATGATGATGATTAGAGTTAGGCTTTTTCCACAGTGTAGGCCCAATGGGCTGAATACCCTCATTCTGTGTCACAACCATTCTTTAATTCTGTGAAGTGCTGGGTACAATGTGTCCCATAATAAAAGTTACCACGTTATTAAAAATTCAGTCCCTTGTTAAAATCCTCTCTGTTATCTGGCAATTGGCCTATGTCCACTTTCTGCCTAAATATCCTTTGTTGGTTGACAAGGACTTGACCGGAGCATTGGGGGCTTGGCTCAACCTATTGATTGCACCCTCTCCCCGCAAAGCTGTCTGACTCGGTCTCTAAGTGTACCTCGCCTCAGGAGACACTGATTTGTTGAGTGATTGGATTTCTGCCCGTTATCCTGTTTAGGATGCAAGGGTGAATAAGTGCTACTTGACTTGCAGTGAGGATGCGGTTTGGAAGGGCTAGGAAAGAGGAGAAATGGTCTGAGCTCAATTCTATTCCCACCTGCATCCACTCTTTCCAATGTGGGGTTGGGGGGGGGGGGGGGGGAGCGGGGTTCACTAATAGAAGCAGCTATCATCAGCTGTCATCATTCATATTGACCTAGCGAAGACGGGGGTAGGGGAAGCAGGGAAAACTAAGGTAAACTACGTAGCATTCCCTCCTATGACCCAGCAGGGTTTGGAAAGTTCAGAGCAGACCAGGTTACAAATCCAAAACATCTCTTGTGTTTCACTGAAAATAGTGGAACATCCAAGCCACTTGCACATTATATCTTGAGGGGAAATAGTGTACCTTCAAGACAGGTTCACCCAGCCTACGTCCCAATTGGGAGCAGTCCTCAAACAGAACACTGGCCTCTAATGTATGGAGTGCCAATTCTCTGACCAGCACTATCAGAAGAGATGGCAAAATTGGTGAAATTACCCTTTACATGCTTTGTTCACAATCTCTGATATTTTCTTTTGACAAAGTGGCAACATTGACTCAGTTGGTGACTTCTGGATGGTTTGAGACTGTGAAGGGCTCTATACAAATGCAAGCTTATCCTTGGCAAATGGGATCCTTTTTAATGTTTTTTCAAGTAGAGGCATAGAATTCCAAAGCAAGGAAGTTATGGGGCATCTTTATAAGATGGTGGTTTGGCATCAACTGGAGTTTGTGTTCAATTCCGGGTACCGCACTTGAGAAAGGATGTGGAGGCTGTGGAGAGGTTGACAAATCATTTTACATGAATGTTTTCAGATGAGCGATCTCAGCTTTGTGGGCAGATTTCAGACACTGGGTTGTTGTCCTTTGAGCAAGGAAGGTCAAGAAGACCTGAAAATCACGAGGGGCCAAATGGGGTAGATGGGGAGAAACTGTCCCCTTTGATGGAATGGGTGAGAACAGGCAAAATGGCAGCAGTTTCAGAGTCATTGCGTTGTACAGCACGGAAACAGACCCTACGGTCCAACCCGTCCATGCTGACCAGATATCCCAACCCAATCTATTCCCACCTTCCAGCATTTGGCCCATATCCCTCCAAACCCTTCCTATTCATATACCCATCCAGATGCCTTTTAAATGTTGCAATTGTACCAGCCTCCACCACTTCCTCTGGCAGCTCATTCCATACACATACCACCCTCTGCATGAAAAGGTTGCCCCTGAGGTCTCTTTTATATCTTTCCCCTCTCACCCTAAACCTATGCCCTGTAGGTCTGGACTCCCCCAACCCAGGGAAAAGACTTTGTCTATTTATCCTATCCATGCCCCTCATGATTTTCTAAACCTCTATAAGGTCACCCCTCAGCCTCCGACGCTCCAGGGAAAACAGCCCCAGCCTATTCAATTTCTCCCGATAGATCAAGTCCTCCAACTCTGGCACCATCCTTGTAAATCTTTTCTGAACCCTTTCAAGTTTCACAACATCCTTCCGATAGGAAGGAGACCAGAATTGCATGCAATATTCCAAAAGTGGCCTAACCAATGTCCTAACAGCCGCAACATGACCTCCCAACTCCTATACTCAATGCTCTGACCAATAAAGGAAAGCATACCAAACGTCTTCTTCACTATCCTATCTACCTGCGACTCCACTTTCAAGGAGCTATGAACCTGCACTCCAAGGTCTCTTTGTTCAGCAACACTCCCTAGGACCTTACCATTAAGTGTATAAGTCCTGCTAAGATTTGCTTTCCCAAAATGCAGCACCTCAAATTTATCTAAATTAAACACTATCTGCCACTCCTCAGCCCATTGACCCATGTGATCAAGATCCTGTTGTAATCTGAGGCACCCTTCTTCACTGTTCATTACACCTCCAATTTTGGTGTCATCTGCAAACTTACTAACGATACCTCCTATGTTCACATTCAAGTTTAAGTTTGGGAAACTTAGTTTGGCTTGGATGAGTTGGACCAAAGGGTCTGTTTCCATGCTATATGACTCTATAACCAGAGAAGACCAATTTAATGTGAGTAGCAGAAGAGCTAAAGACGACACAAGGAATTTGTTTTCATGTAGCATGTTGTTAGGCCCCCACCCTCCTCTCTGACCTATCACCTCCATCCTCACCTCCATTCACCTATTGTGCTCTTTGCTACCTTCTCCCCACCCTCTTGGAGTGATTAACATATGGAGCCTTGAAATGTTGGAGGTGTACAGGATCTCAAGGATGTGGAGAGCTGGAGAAGTTTTGAGTGAAAGCAAAGGTAAGGCTGTGAAGGGAATTTAAAACAAGGACAACTATGATTTATAAAAAAATTATTACAGCGCAGTACAGGCCCTTCAGCCCTTGATGTTGCGCCAACCTGTGAAACCAATCTGAATCCCATCTCGTCTACGCTATTCCAATGTCATCCGTATGATTATCCAATGACCATTTAAATGCCCTTAAAGTTGGTGAGTTGCAGGCAGGGCATTCCACACCCTTACTACTCTCTGAGTAAAGACACTAACTCTGACATCTGTCCTATATCTATCGCCCCTCAATGTAAAGCTATGTCCCCTTGTGCTAGCCATCACCATCTGAGGAAAAATGATCTCACAGTTTACCCTATCTAATCCTCTGATCATCTTGTATGCTAACATCTGGGTATTGTCTAACTGGGGACCAATCGGTGAACAGAGGGAGGATTAGGTGAATGTAAATTGGTGCAATACAGGTAGCAGAGCTATAGGAGTTAGGATGGTTAGGAGGCCATCCATGATAATATCAGGGGTAGAAGAAGGAGAAATAGACCAGGCCTTCAGCAACAGACAAACTGAGGCAGATGGGGATCAGGAAATGTTACAGAAGTGGCCTTAGTGATGGTACCAATAAGCTCATCTCAATGTTAAATACATCACAAGGAGTTTGATTCAGCCTCAGACAATTGTCAGGAAAGGAGATGGAATTAGGGAGTTCAAATTTGTATTAGGAACCAAGAACAATGAACACAGTCTTCCCAATGTCTAGTTGGATTAAATTTCAGCTTGTTAAGTCCTGGATGTCAGAGAAGCAATCTGACAATCTGGTTTTGGGAAAGATGGTGGACAGGTAGAATTGATGTCGGTGAGAGTGAGAGGAGAATCTGTACAGTTTACTGCCTGGCTACAGATAAGGAAGGAAGCTGGTGAGAGCAGCAGGATAACAGGGAAGAGATATTGGAGAAAAATAGCGTGGTCAAACATGTCAAAAGCTGCAGAAAGGTTGAAAAGGATCTTTTGTCCCAGTCACAGAGGGTGCTGTTTCATTTCTGCAGGAGGGATGGAAACCTGATTGGAGAGATTCATGGTGATGACCTCTTACTATCCATATCTCTCCAGCATTGTGTTGAAATGTCATCAATGTCATTTCATTTCATTGAAGTTGGGTGTCTATGATAATAAGAGATGGCAGCAAGTCAGTGGAAAGCTGTAATTATCAAGGTTCATGATGCAATTTGGACCTGTACAAAATGACAGGCATATTACTCATCCCTAATCACCCACAACTTTGCGTATAAAGGACACAGCCTCCTCACCAAATTGTATTTTAAAATTCTGTGGATTATTTTTCCTAATTTCTACAGGAGGCTGACTGAAAGTGCCAAAATTTTCATGAATTATTTACAGTTGTTCCCTTGGTATTTCTTTATTTCCCTGCAGTCATACTCAGATAAAAATATCATCTGGCAATTATTATTGTTCAGGCTGTTGCTTACAGTTCAGTTGGCTGCACTCTTATCTCTGGCTCACAAGATTTTGGGTTCAAGTCCTGTTTCTGGGCTTGAACACAAGGAGCAAGGTTGACTGTCCTGAGTAGTACTGAGGGAGTGCTACATTGTCAGAGATGCCATCTGATGAGATGTTAAAGTGAGATCTCATCTGCCCGCTCAGATGGTCCCAAGCACCACCTGGAGAAAGAGTATGCCTGGTGGACTGGTCAATATTTACCTTACTCAACATCATAGATTAGTTGGTCATTATCTCTGTCTGTGGGAGTCTGCTGTACACACACTGACCCACCTTCCAACAAAAGCTATCACTCAGCAGCATGTCATTGGCTGAAAAGCACTTTGATGGTTGTGAATACAAATTTGCATATACAAATGCAAATCTTTCCTTTCCTCTCCATTGACATGCATTGCTTTATGTCAGTTCCCATGGCATCCCCTTCTCTTCCATCATCCAAACCCCATTCACTCCGGCTACACTGAGTGGTTTAAGTGTAATACCAAATTTGCCATGTACTGAAGTCTGAGCACAATAAATTCCTGAAGGCAAGGGGACAGGATTCCAATGTGAAGGTACTTCCTATAAACTTTGAGCCTCACCTTGCCTGGCCTACCAACTGTCCTACTCCCCAGGATGTGTCTTCACTCATTCATTAGGTGGATGGACTGGTGTAGTTTACACATACTGGGTCAGCCATTATGCATTCATAAACTGGCCCTCCTGGATAACAGAAGAACAGCATTGTCATCTCACCTGTTTCAGGCTAAACATACCAGTTAGATTTATTACAAGAAATAATTCATACACAGAAGGCAACATCATTGCAGCAGTGAGTTTTGAGAAGATTTGTAGCTCAGGTTGAGGTTCTGGATGTAGGTTTGCTTGCTGAGCTGGAAGGTTTGTTTTCAGACATTTCATCACCATACTAGGTAATATCTTCAGTGAGCCTCCGGACAAAGCACTGGTGATGTTTCCTGCTTTCTATTTATATGTTTGGGTTTGTTTGGGTTGGCGACATAGGAAATGACATCACCATAAAAAATGACATTATGTCACTATAGGAAATGACATCACCAACCCAAAGAAACCCAAACATATAAATAGAAAGCAAGAAACATCAGCAGTGCTTTGTCCGGAGGCTCACTGAAGATGTTACCTAGCATGGTGACGAAACGTCTGAAAATGAACCTTCCAGCTCAGCGAGAAAACCTACATCCATCATTGCAGCAATTCAAAAGTAATTCATTGGCTATAAATCACCTTGGAACTTACCGAGAAGATGAAGGGATCACTTGAAAGCAAATTCATTCTTTCTCCACAATTTAGAACTTGCACAGATACTTACTTCATGATCCGAAAGTAATTAAAGTTCCCCAGGTTCTCAGATGTTTAATACTTTATGAAGCTTCAGGACCAATATTTGAATTATTCACCTGGCGAAAAATCCAATTTCAAATTTCACACTTCAATGTAGGAATCTGATTGATGTTTATAAATGGAGGGAATTTGTGTCTACAGCTCACCTCTTGGTCAGTAATGATTTTAATGGAATGTGGCAGAACATCTTTCCAGACTGTCCTAGACTTACCCTGCTCCTGCCTGCTCATTGATTGATAGACATTCCCAGAGAGTAGTTATGGCATATTTCTCTCTCTTTTGTATTTGCTTTTCATATGCCCCAGCCCCACCATACAAGAGTGCATATGTTTTGTATTATTGTCCTGAGCTCCACCTTCTATGGGGTAGTGTAGAGAATGCCTACAGTCACTGAAGATTAGAAGAAGGAGCAGGGAGATGGAGAGAACTGGAGGCCGGTCTTGTTTCTCCTTCTGTGTGAGATTCCTGGAGACTAACCATGTACAAAGTTGGGTCTTTCAGACTGAGCAGAATAAGTTGTTCCAGTGAAATACGAATGTAAAGTCATCCCTTTCAAGCTGACGGTGGTGACGTTCATTGGCTTGTCTGATTGACACAGAATGATCTTCACCCTGGGGATGACATTCAGATGTAAACGTGGTTGGCACTTTCCATTTCTCTCAGTGCTTCAGGGAAGTTACCAACAGAGACAACATGTCCCAGGCTTGATCCAGATTCTGTGATCAGGCGTTTGGAGCCTGTTGGCCTGAGCTACAGAGAAGACAGTGGAAGATGGTGGATTGGCCACGCTAAATTACCCTGTGGTGTCCAGGCATGTGCAGGCTGGGTGGATTAACCATGGGAAATGCAGGATTGTGGGGATAGAGTGGTGGGTCTGGGTGGGATGGTTTTCGGAAGATCGCAGCAGACTCAAAGGGCCAAATGGCCTCTATCTGCGCCATAAGAAATCTATGATGGCCAATCATGAAGCAGGGGCAATGCCTGCACAGTGTTTGTGTCTAGGTCCATGTCAAATTAGAGTGTGAAGGGGTAAGAGCTCATTGTCTAGCTTCACCTGTGATAGAGTGGCCATTGCTGTCTTCAGGAGAGAAATGGAGACAAAATTGTAATTATTTAGCACTAGGAACATTCAAAGGCCCTTTTGAACCAGTGATGAGCTTCTGTAGCATTGTTACTGACGATAGAGCAGGAAATGAGGCTATTCATTGACTCACAGGCAACATTCACCCACAACAATGCGAACTAGGTCATTTAAAATGACCATTAGTTTGAACAACATTAGTTTGAACATCATTGATCAGGAATATTAGCCAAACAAGAATCTTCCCTATTCTTCTTCAATTAGCTCATTTATATCCAGGATAATAAACATCACATCCACCTCTGACAGTGCGGCACTCCCTCAGGAACATCAGCCAAAATTATTGCTTTGCGGGAGAAGTGGATATAGCAAGAGAGAGAAGGAAGAAAGTGGATCTTCCTTCAAACACAATGTTTTGAATTTTTATTGTATTGTATGTAGATATTTTTAGCCAGGGTGCAATTCCTCTGAATGTTTGGATAGAAATGGCTGGATTCCATTCAAATTAGATTGTCTTGCACACAGCATTTCATCTGTTAAATAACTGTTCAGCCGAAATGGAATTGGTATTTGCAACACCAGTACAGCTCCTAATGAGTTTGAAGTTAATGGAAACGGAATTGAGCTCAGAGAAGGTCATAACTCAAGGATTTAGTGCACAGTGTGCAGGCAGAAGATGGCAAGGCTATTGGAGTGAAAAGATCCAGTCAGGGTGAAGCGGGGGTGGGGGTGGGGGTGGGAGAAGGAGGGAGCAGCACCTGATCCCGACGACTTCTGTGCGTTCACCATGATCTGAGTACATCCAGCATTTAAGGTGAAAAAAAAAGTCACCATCAGGGATTCCTTGAACCACTTCTTGTCAGACTTTTTCCGCCCATTTCAAGGCTTGAAGGTTGTTGAGACCCCTCAGTGAGAATTGAGGGAGTGAGGGTTAAGCGGGGGTGTGGGAGCTGAGGGAGTGGGGATTGGAGGGCTGAGGGAAGGGTGAGTGAGGGACTGAGGGAGTAGGAGTGTGGGAGCTGAGGGAAAAGGGACGGAGGGATGAAGGGAGTAAGGAGTGAGGGGCTGAGGGACGGCTGAGAGGAGCTGAGGGAGAAGGGACTCGCAGGCTGAGGAAGTGAGGGGCTGAGGGAGGTGGGGTGTGGGAGCTGAGGAAGTAGGGAGTGGGGGCTGGGGCAAGGCAGGAGTGAGGGCCAACGGAGGTGGGGTGTGGAGGCTGAGGGAGGGGTGAGTGTGGGGCTGAGGGAGTAAGTAGTGAGGTGCTGAGGGAGGGGTAAGAGAGGCTGAGGGATGAAATGGTGGGGCTGAGGGTGGTGGGTAGTGGGCACTAAGGGAGCAGGGAGTGGGAACTGAGGGAATAGGGGTGTGAGGGGTGAGGAAGAGGGTGATGGAGGTCTGAGGGAGCAAGGAGTGAGGGGCTGAGGAAGGTGGGGAGAGGGGGCTGAGGGAAAGAGGGGGCTGAGGAAGTAGGGCGTGGGGTGTCTGAGGGAGCAAGGGTCTGTTCAAGCGGGAGTATTGCTGGTGTAACTCAGTCAGAAATCCACAAAGTCATTGATGCCTCAGAACTCATGACCCAACCTGGGGTCCTAACCCCACTTTGGGAAGGAGAAAGTGAGGACTGCAGATGCTGGAGATCACAGTTGAGAGTGTGGTGCTGGAAAAACACAGCATCCGAGGAGCAGGAGAGTTGACATTTCGAGCATAAGCTTTTCATCAGGAAGGCCTGCCTGGAACAGTGGCACTTTAAATCCTATCAAATGTATATTGTTAGTGAAGATTTAAGGAAATTTACTTGGTTTTCATAAAAATGAACAGAATTGTTATGACGTGCTGCTGGAGATTTGGTAGACAATATTTGATATGCCACAATGTAGGCACATGTGAGAATTCAATTCCTACTTTGTTCCATTATTGATCTAATTTGGGTTAAACAGATGGATCCTGGGCAGAGAAATTGAGAGTGCCAATGTGGAAAGGGAATTGCAGAGGAATATTATTGATGGTGAGCTCTGTACCAGCTAACAACAGGGGTTACTGTCTCTCTGATCACTGACTATTCTGGGCAGGTGCTTTAAAATAATGAATCAATAGTGAGCCAATTTCCTACTGACTTGGAACTTAACCCTGCTGCACTGCACAGCACAATGGATCAAAATGGAAGCACAAGATTGACTCTATCAGACTGAAGAAAACATTGTCCCAGATGAAGTTGGGACACACACACACACACACACAGACACACACACACACACTCACACACACAGACAGACACACACACACACTCACACAAACACAGATACACACACTGACACACACACACAGACATACACACACACACACACACACAGATACACATACACACTCACACAAACACAGATACACACACAGACACACACACTTACACAAACACAGATACACACACAGACACACACACTTACACAAACACAGATACACACCCTGACACACACACACTTACACAAACACAGATACACACCCTGACACATACACACTCACACAAACACAGATACACACACACAAACACAGATACACACACTGACACACACACACACACACTCACACAAACACAGATACACACACAGACACACACACTTACACAAACACAGATACACACCCTGACACACACACACTCACACAAACACAGATACACACACTGACACACACACACTCACACACACCCAGTGAACCAGAGGGTAATGTTAAATACACACACTGACACATACACACACTTACACAAACACAGATACACACACTGACACACACACACACACTCACACAAACACAGATACACACACTAACACACACACACTACTTCCACAAATACACACACATACATACACACAGACACACGCACACACACTCACACACACACACACACACACACAGTGAACCAGAGGGTAATGTTACATACACACACAAACACATACACACACACGCGCACAGACATACACAGAGACACACAGGCACTCCTACACACACACATACACACACACACTCACACACACCCAGTGAACCAGAGGGTAATGTTAAATACACACACACGCACAGACACACACAGAGACACACACACATACATACACACTCATACACACACAGACACACACGCACAGACACACGCACAGACACACACACAGACATACACACATACACACACACAGACACACACACACACACACACACCCAGTGAACCAGAGGGTAATGTTAAATACACACACAAACACACATACACACGCACAGACACACACAGAGACACACAGGCACTCCTACACACACACACACACTCACACACACCCAGTGAACCAGAGGGTAATGTTAAATACACACACACGCACAGACACACACAGAGACACACAGGCACTCCTACACACACACACACACACACACATACACACTCATACACACACAGACACACACACGCACAGACACACACACAGACATACATACACACATACACACACACAGACACACACACACACACTTAATGCATCGGCATCCCCATTTCACAATCTCGTCATTTTTGAGACATCCATTGACTAGAACAGAGAATTGGGTGGAGCTCAGGCAAGGGGAGAGGTTAAGACAGTGAGACTTTCATGTTAACTTCAGCTGCTACAGGAGTTGAGCCTGCTCAGTGAAAGGTAACTGACCCCTATAGTGTCCTTGTATATCACTGTCCATCAGCAATACAAACCTTGCCAAGACCAATCTTGGACGATTCAGACTGTGCCACAAGGAAGGGTGTACTAGAGTTTTCTTTGAATTGAGAAAGAAAAGAACTTGCATTTTTATAACACCTTCCACATCCTCAAGAGGTCTTTACAGCAGATAATTATTGTAAAATATTGGCATCTTCAGTGTCTCATTGTTGGACCATGGAAGTCGTAACCTTCAAAAGAGGATTGGATACATATTTGAAAATAAAGATATTTATGAGCTGTGAGGTAAGGCTGGAGGGTTGGGACCAATTAATTGGCACAGTCACAATGCACAGATTTGACTCCTTCTGGGCTCTGTTACTTCATCATTTCTTCTCTGTTCATCTGTTTAGTTTTCTTTTTCCTTAACCCTTTCATGGGATATGGACATCACTGCCAAGGCCAGTATTTATTATCCACCCCTAACACTGAGTGGCTTGTTAAACCATTGCTGTAAGTCTGGAGTCACATGGAGACTAGACCAGGTAAGGACTGACATTAGCAAACCAGATGGAGTTTTACAATAACTGAAAGCAGTTACCATTAGACCTGATAGTTTGAATCCCAGATTCATTTTTATCACTTTTGATAAGATCCAACATGGGAGTAAATGGAGTTTAATGCTGAAACGTGTGAGGTGATTCACTTTGATTAGATTAGATTCCCTATAGTATGGAAACAGGCCTTTAGCCCAACAAGTCCACACCGACCTTCTAAAGGGTAATGCACCTAGACCCATTTCCTCTACATTTACCCCTGACCAATGCACCTAACACTATGGGCAATTTAGCATGGCCAATTCATTTGACCTGCAATCTTTGGATTGTGGGAGGAAACCAGAGCAAACACATGCAGACACAGGGAGAATGTGCAAACCCCACACAGACAGTCGTCCGAGGCAGGAATCAAACCTGGGCCCCTGGTGCTGTGAGGCAGCAGTGCTAACCACTGAGCCACCGTGCCACCCCAGAAGCAAAGGGTAATGGTTGTGAATGTTTTTGTCACTGGAAGCCTATGTCCAGAGGGATTCTGCAAGGAACAGTGTTGGTGCCCTTGCTGTTTGTGGTTTGGAAGGAGTAACAGGAATGCAGAGTACTGGGCTAATGGTAAGAATCTTGGTAATGCAGATGAGCAGAGAGATCTTGGTGCCCAGGTACATGGATCATTGGAAGTTTCCACCCAGGTTGATAGGGTTGTAAAGAAGGAATATGGTGTGTTAGCTTTTATTGGTTGAGGGATTGAGTTTTTGAACCATGAGGTCATGCTGCAGCTATATAAAACTTTGGTGCGGTGGCACTTGGAGTATCACACTTGACAGTTCTGTTCACCGCATTATAGGAAGGAGGTGGAAGGTTTGGAAAGGTTCAGAAGAGATTTCCCAGGATGTTGCCTGGTATGGAGGGAACGTTTTATGAGGAAAGGCTGAGGGACTTGAGGCTGTTTTCGTTAGAGAGAAGAAAGTTGAGAAGTGACATAATAGAGACATATAAGATACTCAGAGGGTTAGATAGGGTGGACAGTGAGAGCCTTTTTCCTTGGATGCTGATGTCTAGCACGAGAGGGCATAGCTTTAAATTGAGGAGTGATAGATATAGGACAAGATGTCAGAGGTAGTTTCTTTACGCAGAGAGTAGTAGGGGGCATGGAATGCACTGCCTGCAACAGTAGTAGACTTACCAACTTAGTGGGTGGCACAGTGGTTAGCACTGCTGCCTCACAACGCTAGAGACCTGGGTTCAATGCCCGCCTCAGGTGACTGACTGTGTGAAGTTAGCACGTTCTCCCCGTGTCTGCGTGGGTTTCCTCCGGGTGCTCTGGTTTCCTCCCACAGTCCAAAAATGTGCAGGTTAGGTGAATTGGCCATGCTGAATTGCCCGTAGTGTTAGGTAAAAGGGTTAATGTAGAGGAATGGGTCTGGGTGGGTTGCTCTTTGGAGGGTCAGTGTGGACTTGTTGGGCCAAAGGGCCTGCTTCCACACTGTAAGTAATCTAAAAACTTTAAGGGCATTTAAATGGTCATTGGATAGACATATGGATGAGAATGGAGTAGTGTAGGTTAGATGGGCTTCAGATTGGTTTCACAGGTTGGTGCAATATCAAGGGCCCAAGGGCCTGTACTGAGCTGTTATATTCTATATTCTTAAGGTGAGAGGTGTGGGATGCAGGAGATTTGGCAAATTGGCAGAGTGGCAGGAAGCGGAGGGTGATGGTTGTGGGTGTTTTTGTGACTGGAAGGCTGTGTCCAGAGGGATTCCGCAGGGAACAGTGTTGGGGCCCTTGCTGTTTGTGGTTTGTACAAATTATTGAATGCAGGAGGGTTAACCAATAAGTTCGCAGATGATAGCAAAATTGGTGGGGTGGCAAATAGTAGGGAGGACAGCCTTAGATTACAAAAGATGGGCTGGTCAATGCAGAAAAATGGTAATGCTCCTGGACAGGACAAATGAGGCAAGGGAATACATGGTGGACTGAAGGACCCTGGGAAGCACTGAGGATCAGAGGGAGCTTGGTGTGCCTGTCCTCCAGCCCCTTAAGGTAGCAGGCCAGGTAGATAAAGTGGTGAAGAAGGTATAAGGGATACTTGCCTTTATTAGCCAAGTCATAGTGTTTAAGAGCAGGGAGGTTATGCTGAGACTGTGTAAAGCATTGGTTAGGCCACAGCGAGAGTATTGTGTGTAGTTCTGGAATCCACATTATATGAGGAATGTGATTGCACTGGAGAGGGTACAGAGGAGATTTACCAGGATAGTGCCTGGGCCGATGAGTTTTAATCACGGAGAGAGATTGGACAGACATCCCTTGAGAGGCGACATGATTGAGATGTATAAAATTCTGAGGGGAAGGCAGGAAGGAGGTTTTTCCCCCTTGATGGAGGGATCAATGGATTGAAGGGCAGGGGCAGGAGGTATCAAGGAAATATGAAGAAAAAAATTTCACCCAAAGGGTGGTGGAAATCTTAAAGTGTGGTCGAGGCAGAGACCCTCAGAACATTTAAGGAGTATTTAAACATGGGCTTGTGTAAAAGGCTATGGGCCAAGTGCTGGAAAATGGGATTAAAATAGTCAGGTGGTTGTTTTGATCAGCACAGACTCGATGGGTTGAAGGGTCTGTTTGTGGGCTGTAGATCGATATGATTCTATAATGAATTTCATTCTTTGGTGATATTGAATAACAGCTCAATGTCATTGGGCTGGAATCAATGCTCATTCCCTCTCCCTTGCTCCAGGATGAAGGTTCAGCTCTGGACAACTCACCTGGAACCTGTACTGATTATAAGCATGAAGAACACTTCCCACAGCAGTCACTCAAAAAGGCACCAGGGTAGCCAGTTCAGCAATGTGTACTGTCCTTGTAGCTACTGGACCAGATCATAGTTCAGTACTGAAGCCATTACAAATTAAAAATTAACAGAGATGTGAATCGAGTTTCTCAATTATGTTTTATATTACAAAAGGTCAAGATCTGCTCAACTCTCCCACGCACTTACATACTGATAAGCTGTCTCACACATTGATGCACACTCTCACAGCGATACACTCTCATGCTGTGATGCAGACACACACACGTAACACAATCACATAAACATTTATCCAAATACACACACACACACTCACACAACCATATCCTTCCACATAAGCTTAATTAAACTTTCATTTACTTGCATACGCTCAACACTTAATATTTTGACAGGAGCATTCTTGGTTCCTTACACTTAATCTATTCACTTGACCATTGACATGGCATTCAGTGAGTTTTCTTTGATTTAGCACATGTGCACTGTCTGCTCTGAGAACAAAACAGACTTAAAGAGAGGAGAGAGAGAGAGAGACCCCTATGTGAGAATAGAGAGACCTGAAGGAGGGCGATTAAACCAAAGCAAAGCCCATAGTTGTCACGGCCTTTGACCATTTCCACCATTTTACCTGTACTTCTGCTGTATCCACTAACCCTTGTTCACAGAATCACTCTAAGGTCTCCTTACAGAAACAGAACCTTTGGTCCAACCAATCCATGCTGACCATAATCCCAAACTAGTCCCACCTGCTTGCGCTTGGCCCATATCCATCCAAACATTTTCCACTCATATACTTATCCAAATGTCTTATAAACATTGTAAATGTACCTGGATGCACCATTTCCTCTGGAAATTCATTCCACACATGAACCACTCTCTGTGTGAAGAAGTTGCCCCTCATGTCTTTTTAAAATCGTCCTTCTCTCATCTTAAAGATATGCCCCCTGGTCTTGAAATCCCTCACCCAAGGGAAAAGACACCTGCAATTCACCTTATCTAGACCTCTCACGGTTTTATAAAACTCTATAATGTCACACCTTAACCTCCTAGACTCCAATGAAAAAAGTCCCAGCCTATCCAACCTCTCCTTGTAACTCCATTCCCGGCAACATCCTGATAGATCTTTTCTGAACCCTCTCCAGCTTAATAATTTCTTTCCCCTAACAAGGCAACCAGAACTGGACACACTACTCCAGAAGAGACCTCACCAACATCCTGTATAACCCCAGCATGATGTCCCTGCTCCTATACCCCAAGGTCTGGGCAATAAAGGCAAGTGTGCTAAACCTTCTCCTCACCATCTAGCCCACCAGCCATCCCATTCACCCTTCCACCATCTCTGCCACTGCCAGGGTGATGGTACCAAAATGCACATCTTGCCATCCCCTGTGCTTTCAGCATTTTGAAGGGACTCTCCTGCCTCAGGAACTGGACCATGTAGAACCGTAACCCACAGACTGGTCATACCCAGCACCCTGCACAGTGAAAGCTGCTGGGGTTATTACCCAGATCTGCTCCTTTGCCCTGCGGTGGGTCAGACAGCAACTGACGCTTTTGTATAGTTGATTAAGGGCCTCATTAGGAGTGAGGGCTTTTCCCCTCTAATATGGCGTATATTTGTAACACAGGAGACAGGTCAGGGCTGGGTGAGAAGGGAATGGGAAGGCTACACAATTTTGTGTCTGAACCACTTGAACAATGCTGATGCGGGAGGGGGAGTGTCATTAAATCCATTCCTCTATCTCTTTCCACTTCTGTATCTCTTAACATTCTATCGCCACTGAGTTCTATGACTTGGAGCTGAGAGCTTATTTAATGGAACTGCCTGCTGCAGGCCAGAGAGCAGCTTGTCAGAAGCTGTAAGAAACCCTGGCATCTGGTCAGCCTCCACTTCCAGTCAATGGCTTTGGGGAATGGTAGAACTGTGGTTATCTCTCTCAGTGCTGGTGAAGGGAAGTGTGTATCTAAATTACCTGTGGCCTAAAATCTCCTTGTCCTTTTTTAAAAGAAAAGGTTTCTTTTTTATTTGGTGTATATGGTTCAAGGACTTCACGAAATGCAAACTTTATTCTGACAGTGTGAACGGAATGGCAGTGTAACCCGGACCAGGCCCAGTGACACACCAATATTGATGACTCTCCTGTTGATGTCTGTCTCCAACAGGTGGAAGTATTTATGGCTGGCGACTGTCATTCATGGTCTGATGACAGAGGCTGTTTCCTACTTTTTACCTGATGTGGATAACTTCTGGCATGCGCAGAGTTCAGTGATGCTTCTTGGTAAGGGAAGAAGGGAAATGTGGGTATTAATGAAAAGGTAAAGCCTTCATAGTTTTAGCAGGCCATAGAGCTGCTCTCCCTAATTAGAGCGAGATACTGGTGGTGGTTTTACCTGAGGGTCACCACACCTCAGGGGCGGGGAGAGGTTGAGAAGGAGACTGCTTCATAGTAACCTCAGCAGGTGCAGAGTAGGGCACCTACAACAAAGAATATTGAGAGAAATAATTGCTCCTAACCTGATTGTTACTTTTTCCTGAGACTTTACTATTAATGGCATAGATTTTTTTAATTTCAAAAATATACTTTATTCATAAAAGTATCTTTACTTGAATACATGGTCACTGAAGCAGTTCAGTTCTTTACAGTAGCATATAAAGAAACAAACAAACAGAGTTTGATTCTATCCAGCAAACCAAAAGCATTTCTTACTGGTACAAGACTATATTTACATACCTTTGTGGCACCGGGAGTGTCCAATAACTGAATAGATCCCCATTTAACTTCAGCAGAGAGACCTCAGACAGTCGTCTTTTCCCACTGAACCTTGGCAGCAGCAGCTCCAAGCTTTATTGTTAACCCCTGGACCTTGGCATGTACCCCTGGACCTTGGCATGTACCCCTGGACCTTGGCATGTGCCAGTCTGTAACACTCGATTGAGGTCAACTCCTTGCTCTGGAAGACCAACAGGTTTTGGGCAGACCAAAGAGTGTCTTTCACCAAACCGATGATCCTTCAGACACAGTTGATGTTTGTCTCAATGTGCGTCCTGGGGAACAGAACACAGAGCACAGAGTCCGGCATCAGAGAGCTGCTCAGGACGGACTTTCATCTGTCCCAAGACTTCCTTTGCAAAGGCACATTCCAGAAGGAAATGTGTGACAGTCTCTATTCCCCACAGCCGCTTCGAGGCCAGCATGTGGTGGTGCAGAGAGTCCGGGCGTACAGGAAGGATCTTGAAGGATCTCACAGGTTGTGCCCTTCTCACAACCAGCCAAGTGATGTCTCGGTGGTAGTTGGAAAGTTCTGGTGATGAGGCATTCTGCCAAAAGACTTTGATAGTCTCCTCAGGGAACCATGCGACAGGATCCCCCCTCTTGTTTTCCCTCAGGATCTTGAGGACGCTACATTCTGACCACTTCCTGATGGACTTGTGGGAAAAAGGTGCTTTTCTTTGCAAATTTCTCAACAAAGGACAGGTGATATGGAACGGTCCAACTACTTGGAGCAATTCACGGCAACAAGGCCAGGCCCATCCTTCGCTACACTGGGGACAGGTAGAACCTCAGTACGTAGTGACATTTGGTGTTCATGTCCTAAGGGTCTATGGGCAGCTTGAGGTGGCCACACACAAAGGTGACCATCAGGATGAGGTCAGCGTTGGGTACATTATTCCCTTCCCCTACCCAATTTTACACATGGTGTCCCTGTGGCCAGAGTCCATCGTAGACCTGCAGATGAGGTGGAAGATGGTCCATGCTCTGGGAATGGGCTAGAAGTACGTCATATACAATGGCAGCGAGAGTGCCTCTCACTGCGTGCGGGGTCCAGTTCACAGTCAGCCCCTCCGGATTGTCCATTCCCGTCGATGATGCAGTTGAAGTCTCCAGCCAGAATGAGCGGCCTGGACATCGCCAGCAGCAGTGGGAGCTGCTGCAGAACGCCCAGCCTTTCACTCTGGACCACTGGGGCGTACACGGTAATTAGTCTCGGGGAGCGTTTATGTATGTAACATCTGCTACAAGGAGGCACACCCCCACATCCTTAACCTTGGAGATGGTGAAGTTGCCCCCCCTCACAAAAGAATATCCAGGCCAAATTGCCCTGACCAAATTGAATGCCCGAAGACCCACAATCTCGACCATTTCCTGTAGCTGCTGGGAAGTGGTATCCTGCAATCCTGCAGAAACAGGAACTTTGCTTTGATGTTGGCCAGGTAAGTCAATGTGGAAATACATCGCCTGGTAGATTTAATGTCATACACGTTAATATTGGCATTTTTAACACCCGTTTTGAGAGTTTGTAGAATTATCCAATGTCCATTCACCCGTGGTCTTGTCACTGTGGGACTCCCTGCATACCCGTGGTGTGGACGAACTGTCGGACACTCTCCGCACTGAGGTAGCCATCCTGTTCCTCCCTGGGGGCAGGGGGATTGCCCTGATCCGGTGTGGTCGGGGTGGGGATGAAGCCAGGGAGGTCCAGCTCAGCGCCTGTCAGAGGGACTGTTGTGCTCAGCTCCTGGTCGCTGCTCTCAGTTGCCCCCTGGAGCTGTGGTGGGGTGGGTATCCCTTGGTTCCCGATGACTGAAGGTTTGTTCTGAGCCATTCCTCACCTTCTTCCCCCCGCTGAGGTCTTTGTTGGAGGCCCATCCCTCTGCACATCTCCGAGGAGCCGTTGGTGTGTCCATCGTGCAGCTGCCTCTTTCCGTTTGGCTGTGGGGCCTTGGGGGGGGATGGGTTTTCGTTTTCCAGTTGTTTCTCAGCAGTGTTCCAATCCCCCACCTCCTCCTCCATTGACTCTCAGTTCAGGTGGACATTGGGTCGGTTACTGTCCCTCCTCTCCAGCCTGTCCCTCCTATCACATTTTTTGCTGGGATGGGATTGGCACCTTACTGATCCATAGAAGATGGAAACAGGCCCTTCGGCCCAGCAAGGCCACATGGACCCTCCAAAGAGTATCCCACCCGGACCCACTCCCCTATTACTCTACATTTACCCCAGGTTCATGCACCTAACCAACACATCCATGAACACTATGGGCAATTTAGCATGACCAGTTCACCTAACCTGCACATGTTTGGACTGTGGGAGGAAACTGGAGCACCTGGAGGAAACCCACGCCACACAGACAGTCAGCCAAGGCTGGATTTGAACCCTGTTCCCTGGTGCTGTGAGGCAGCAGTGCTAACCACTGAGCCACCGTGACCTTTGGGGATCCACGGCCTGCTTTCTGAGTGTATGTGTCACCACCCTCACCTCCACGCCCGGCATCTTGGGCAGGCCTTGTACAGATGGCCTGCTTCCCCCACCCAGGTTCAGCTCTTGGCCTCCTTGGTCAGGTGGCCCTCCACGATATGCCCTGCCTTCCCTAAGGTTCGGCACACTCTCGCTGCCCTGCATACGTCAGGTAGCCTCTGCTCCCTCCAATCGCAAAGCTGGAGGGTGGGCTGGAGGATGTTCCCAGTGGAGTCCACCTTCAGGGCCACACCTGCCACTTGCTGGTGTATATTCCAAAGGGATTCACTATGTCAGTGCTGCCTCCTTCTAGCTGTGTGTATCTTCTCAGGAAGGCCAGACCATCTGCTGCTGGCATGTGGGGATTGTACAAGTGGATTGTAACAAGCCAGCTCCTCAATGCAGGCAGAACGTACAATTGGTGCTGCAGACAAGAGACAGTGAGGGGACTTTCACCTCCTTTCACATCAAATACTTTCAGGGGATACTCACACTGCTTCACGCTCCTGAAGGTCATGTTGAAGTACCCCCCACCCCAACCACTGGGGAAATCCTGCAGATAGAAGGTCTCCACTGATTGGAACCCACAGCAATCCAGGAGGACTCTCCTGATGAAGAAGGTCCAGTCAACCACCGATCCTTCCTCCATCTTCTTCACGGTCACCCTGACCACATTGCGGACCCCATGCCTGGCTATAGCTCTGGGTGGCTGCTCACTGAATTGGCATAAAGCATCAAGATCCACCAGTTGCAGCTCAACTCAACTGGCAATCCTCCATGTTCTGCTCGCAATCACCATCCAGCAGTGATCTTGAGATCTTCCAATGGTGAAAGTTCCCAGACTCGTCCGAAGACAACCGCCTTCCTGATACTGGTCCCCCCCTTGCTTTTCGGAAGGTTGGTGCAGACCCGATGGAGCGAATGGCTTTTTTCCACAATGTAAAGATTCTATGATTCTTTTCTATCCCTTATTTAACATTAAATCATCATCTGGTCCCTGGTTCAGTTTGGTCTTGGGCATCCCTGCCAGAGCCTATTCAATGGTAATATCTCGCCCATGACTTTGGAAGGAGGTTAGAGGACCCTGTGAAAACAGTGGTTGCTTTGAGCCACTGACAAAGTTTCTCTGAGGTTTTTGCAAGGGGTATGTCAAGGTCTGAGCATTTTGTGATGTTCTGTCTGCTGCCTTCTCTACTGGGGAGTGTCAGCCTGGATGTTTAATAATAATGGCCACCTGCAGCTTAGCATGTGACTGCAATTCTCATCAGGAGGTTGGCGATGAGGGCGGAAGGACTACTTTTCTGCAATTCCTTTTGGAAATTAAAGACTGCAGAGCATTTCTGACACTCCAAAAGAGAGTTTTGCGAAAGTTTGGGCAATATCAATTACTGCACGTTGTATGCAGGTACACAGTAGTTTGTAAAATGGCACTAAAAGATATAGTTGGAGAAAATGGGAGAATTCAACACTTATAAAGAGGACTGATGTAATTGTGAGCATAATAATGGGTTAAGAACATAGACCATTACAGGCCCTTCAGCCCTCGAGATTGTGCTGGCCTTTAAAAGTTACACATGTATGGCTTAAAAAGAATAAAGTAGGAGATGAGGATAAAGTAAATGTTTTCCTTACAACTTTATAAGGAGGAGTAGTAATTAAGGCAAGATTGGGATGATTTCTTGAGAAATTAGATCTCACAAAGAGAGACGCTTTGTGGAACTTGATAAAATGATACCTTGCCAATTTCAGACAAGATTCAGCTCAATGTATTCTGGGAAATTCTGTACATTTTACCATTTTATATTTGAATGTACAAGTCTTTTTCTAAAATGGACAGGGAGTGTAGTATATTTCAATTGTTACATTGGTCTCTCTACTGTCATCTCTGTTGGGGAGGTGTAAGTGATGTTAGTTGAGTCGCGGCTCCCCGCAGCTGATTTGACCACCAGATTTGACCACTCTTTCCTGCAGGACCTGATTGGTCATTCAGGACCGCTGTTTCTATTAGAGACATCACGCTAAATTGAACATCTTATTCCAATTGCAGGTAAACGTCTGCCACTCCACATTATCGTTCTCTATCCCATTATTATCTACCAGAGTTATGCTGCTGTCAGCTGTCTTGGGTTACCATGGTGGGCGGAACCATTTGCTGTCGGACTTGGTGATCTACTGATTGATCTTCCATATGACATCATGGGTAAGATGTCCCTGTATCTTCTGTTGTGTTGCTCCTCATCTGTTAATGGAGTTTACCCAGAAGGCCCCACTCTGAACTGATTGCAACGGGGTCAGACAGGTGGATCGCATAGTGTATGAGTTCCCTGACTGGGACTGTTACCCTGGTCCAATCACGGATTCCTATTGATGTGAAAGAGTGTGTGTCAGGGATATTGAGACCTGGGATTCTTGACTCAGTGAGTGACACCTATTGTCAAAGGCTAGCATTTGTAAATAAAGGGTGAGGGACAGAGGGAGGGAAGGAGGGAGGGAAGGAGGGAGGGAGGTGTCGATATTTGGGGGCAGGAGTCAGCGGTTGAAGGGTGTCAGTGATCAAGGAGGGTGAGTGAGTGAGTTAGTGATTGACGGAGCTGTCAGTGGTTGAGGGAGTGAGTGATTGAGGGATATGTCAGTGATTGACGGAGTGACTGAGTGATTGAGGGGGTGAGTTAGTGATTGAGGGAGGTGTCAATGATTGGCGGAGTGAGTGAGTGATTGAGGGATATGTCAGTGATTGAGGGGGTGAGTCAGTGATTGAGGGAGGTGTCAGTAAGTAAGGGGGTGGGTGAGTTAGTGATTGAGGGAGGTGTCAGTGATTGGCGGAGTGAGTGAGTGATTGAGGGATATATCAGTGATTAAGAAAGGTGAGTGAGTGATTGAGGGAGGTGTCAGTGAGGGAGTGAGGAAGTGAGTGATTGAGGGAATGAGTGAGTGATTGAGGGAAGTGTCAGTGGATTGAGTCTGAGAAACACAGAATCAGCCCCCGATACCCCTCCTGATTGCAGTCCAATGGTTCCTGCTGACAGGAATGTGTACAGACAGTGGTCACTGCTGCTGGCATTGGAGCACCCCCCCCCCCCGCCCCACCAACCGCCATATTCACTAGAGGACCAGAGAAAATGTAAAGCTCAGGGATGGGGGATAAGGAAAGAAAAAGGACTTTACCGCAGAAAGATACTGGAGCATGCTGACAGACAGTCTGTCGCCGAATTATGGTTTCCATCGCACCCCTGTGAATATTTTTATTTTGACAGGCCGTTTGGTGATTCTCAGTGATTAGAGTGAGGAATGACACAATATGTGTGTGTTCAGGCTTGTCCCGACCTCCTGCTGGTTTTGTGATTCAGTCCAAAACAGAACCTGTTTCTCCCCATTCAGTGCAAATCCTCTTTCAGAATGGCACCTCCACAACTTGCTCAATACCAGGCTCCTCTCTGTGGGGACACCATTCATTGTTTTCCATCCTAGCAGTTAGACCCCACAGGTTTCTAACTCTGCTCAGCTCCTCACCTGTGCACCAAGCCTGAATCAGGTATTGGTACAGGTCAGTCCCATGTTAGTTACATCAAGAAGCCCATTCCTAAAAGAGGAGCTTCCTTTGCCATGGAGTTCTCTGAGGATCTTTCCCTTGGTGTATCACAAGGCTCTCTTCCCGAGTCATAGAATCCCTACAATGTGGAAGCAGGCCATTCAGCCCATAAAGTCCACACTGACCTTCCAAAGAGCATCCCACCCAGACCCAGCCCCCTCCTACCTTGTCCCTGCATTTCCCTTGGCTAATCCATCTCTCCAGCACATCCCTGGACCATATGGGGCATGGCCCATCTGCCTAACCTGCACATCCTTGGACTGTGGGAGGAAACTGGAGCACCCGGAAGAACCCAACCGGAGGCTGGAATCGAGCCCAGGTCCCTAGCTCCGTGAGGCAGCAGTGCTAACCACTGAGCCACTGTGACACTGAATTATCAGAGTGAGGATGAAAATCTCCTGTGGCAGATTTAAATGCAGCAGATTCTGCTTTTTGTTTGCATGAGAGATTTATTAAACTCAATCTCGCTGCGGTTTAAATTAAAATGATGAAGTTATGATTCAGCTGCCTCTTTCCATTTTTCTCTTCAGCAAATGTTAAGCATCTAATGCCTGGCCACCAGCCTGAAGGATTTATTTAAGCCACAGGGAAAGATGGAACATCTAGCTTGGAAATTTTATTACTAGAAATTCTTGCAATTTTCTTTTGCATTCCTGAGGTCCAGGACAAATGGGTCTGTTCTTTCCAATTAGATTTCATGGCGGCAGAGAGATTTCCAACAGTGGCAGATGTCTGCGTATTTCTTTATGCCAAATAACTCCACATCCACCTCACTGCTCCCTCAAATTTCAGCTCCACCCAGTCTGTTGTGCCTTTCCCTCTGAGTCAGATTGCCATGGGTTCAGACATTACTACGGTCCTGAGCAGCCACTATAGGTGGTGTCCCTGCATTTCCCTTGGCTAATCCATCTCTCCGCACATCCCTGGACCATCTGGGGCATGGACCATCAGCTGGTGTTCAGCGCTGGTTCAGTGGATCTTGAATTGGGAGAATTCAGGCATTTGCCCTGAGAGGGGGGGTCTCCGATTCCTCATCGTACTTCTATACGGTGTCAGGAGCTTTGTGAGGAAATGCCAGCTACCGGGACAAGGCCAGGCAGAGATATAATACCAAGGCTTGAGTATAAACTACTGGTCCCCTCCCTCCCTCCCATGCAACACTTCAGATTAGACTTCTGAACAGAGCTCTCAAATTTCAAATCTAATGTTGATCTCGCTCTTTGTGTACCCTCTTTACAGCCGTAATTTTGTATTCCCCGCTCTGTTCAATCACCTATCGTCTTTGTATAGTACGACCTGCCTGCACTGCATGCAAAACAAAACTTTTCACTATACTTAGGTCCATGTGACAATAATAAATCAAATCAAATCAAACATTAAATACTGCAGTTTTGGAGAGGTATGAAACAGGAAAGCACGGAGGCCTGATCATCTTTCTTCCCTTGACTTGATGCTGCTACAGTCTGGGAGTTATAGAGTCACAGCATGGAAACAGACCCTTCGGTCCAACTCGTCCATGCTGACCAGATATCCTAAATAAATCTAGTCTCATTTGCCAGCATTTGGTTTATGTCCCTCTAAACCCTTCCTGTTCGTGCCCCCATCCAGATGCATTTTGAATGTTGCAGTATTGATGGTGAACTTGGCTGTGATACAGTTCAAAGCGCCAAGAGTTACGTGTCCAGCTGAGAGTCCTGAGAGCTGCCAAGTGCCTGCCCCATCTCAGATTGTCACCCGGAGGCCTGCAGGCCCAAGTCCCTCCCTGACCTATTCATATTGGGCCGATTTAATTCAGACCTGGGAGCCATTACTGTGGGTCCCAAATCGCTCAGACTGATGGGACAGGAAGCAGCTCCATTGGATGGAGCTGTCATGCCCAGTAATTTCTTAAAGTTCGCTGCTTGACCCTTCCCATGGGCCAAATATTAGTTATTCAGCCCATTGATGAAATTAGATCAGACAGGAAGAGCAACTCAGCCAGCTGACATTGAAACTGCTGTTCTGACACGGCCCCTGCTGTGGTTCACATACAGGATTTCTGCCGTTTTATCAGACAAATGTGAATAGTTCTAATATCTGACAACAGAGTTAGGGATGAATAAGCCAGTCATGTGACTGATTCTGTTTGAAGCTTGCATTTTTCACAAACCAACCGGCTCTCAAAATGAGAATTCTGTGTGGCCTTAATCCTCATGACTGAACGAAGCTTTTCAATTATTCTGCTGAGGAATGCAGCTTTCGCTCTGCTATTGGTACAGGAGCTAAATACAATCCAATCCAGCTGGGATTTGAATGCTTGCCTGAAGAGATGCATTCAGATGAGGTTGAATCTGTCTTTGCTTACATAACCGAGGCAGAACTAAGCACTTAATTCGGAAAGATCCCTGCATTTGGATAGTGTCTTTCACATCCTTACATAGGATGCAGAACAGTACAGCATAGTACAGGCCCTTCGGCCCACACTGTTGTGCTGAGCATTTACTTTACAATGTTGCAATGTGTTTCCTGGCCATTAATTATCTGGAAACGCTGCACAGTCAGCACTCTTCAATGCCTCGCAAACTCCTCTCCCCTCTATCCTTTCTTGATGGGTTTCAGCCTGATCTGCTTGACCAACACTGGCTGAATATGCCCACTTTAAAATTTCCACACTCTTGTTTAGGAGCACCCTATGAATAGTTTCCGCCACTTTAGTTTCCGTAACCCACTCCCTTGGTGCTGATCAGATGAGGGATGTCAGCCTGGCTGCTGAGAACTCCCTGATCGTTTTTTTTCAAAAAAAACCCTAATATGGCATCCCATTCTACATTCCACCACAAACCCACCCCCCCACCAAAACAGACAGCCCCTGTTGAACTGCTCATTCAAATACAGCTCCAACAACGCAGCCCTCCCTCAGTACTGTTCTGATGCTTGATGTTCGCTCGATTGAATCCATGACCTTTTGATTGAGTTGAGAGAGCTACCAGTAGAAACAAATTGACCTTCTACCCTTCTCGCACAAGAGAGAGGGAATGGTTGGGCTAAGAGCGGCAGACATAATTGGCCGTGCTGATGAACTGTTTACTGGATAACACTGAGCTGGGAGTAGCTCCCAACTCCACCCTTTCACTGGGCAGATGCAGTCTGCCACAGCAAAGTATAAAGCGAGTGATCCGTTAGTAAAATGAGCCTGACATGGAACATCTGTATCCCCTAGATTTTGGTTAAACATACAATGGCAGCCATTCCTCACTAGGGCATCTCATGGCAAGATTGGAACATTTAACTGCATCTCAAATCAGCTGTCATGTTCCTTTGAAAGGTAAAGTCACCAATACCTTACCAGACCAGGGCCACGCTCTCTCATTAGAGAGACACACAACTAGTGCTGGTTTAACCCAAAGGTCACCACATCTCAGATGAGGGAAGAGGTTGAGGAGGAGGGACCTACATGTCCTTGAGGAAGGCAGTCCTCAGATGCTGCAGGAATTGAACCCACACTGTTGGAGTTACTCTTCTTGAGGGGCTACCCATCCAGCCAACTGAGCTAAATCAACCTCTATCTGCCTTTTGCAGAGTTTAAGGCATTCTTACAGTCGCCTTTTCTGTGAACTACATATGGAAATAGATAGTATTATTGGGATCACCATTTCTTCTGGTGGTCATGTTGGGTTATAATGTCATAGACCACTGGTGCATTAAGCTTTGTCACCTCATTTCTCCTGATGGTGCTACATTTATGTTTTAGGGTCACTGTCTGCTCTCTAATCATTCTTTGACCAAGTCAATTAACACTAAGGCTAGGAGCAAACCATTCGTGCCTGTGGAGATTGACAGTGCTAGATGCTGGAGTCTAGCCTGATTCAGACCTTGGTGAATATACTCACACATGTAAGGTCACTGGATCTCAATCAGAATGGGAATGCTGACTGACATTGCCTTCCTCTCTGTGACTCCTGAGAGACTAGTCCAAATATATTATTACCTACTAATCCTGCTGAGCTGGATCAGCTCCACACAGAACAAGGGGTGGGTGGTATAACCCTAAAGTTAGAGTATGACGTTGAGAGGTAACATCAAGAAACATTCCTTCAAACAAAAAGAGTAGGAGGGTCAGAAACCCTTCTCCTTGTTGAAATCGGGTTAATTGGAAAACTTAAACGTGAGTCATGTATTTCCACTAGATTACGTTAAGAGTATTCAATCAGATGTGGGTTTTACTAGATTTAAGATAGATACAAACAAGGGTAGGCCATTGGTCCCATGAGCCTGCTCTGCCATCGAATAAGATCATGGCTGGTCTGATTGTTACCTCCTTCCACATCCTCACCAATTCCTAGAAACCTTTCAGCCCCTTGCTTCCCAAGAATCTATCCACCTCAGCCTTAAAACTATTCACTCTGCTCCCCTCACGTTTTCAGGAAGAGAGTTCCAAAGGCTCACGAACACCTGAGAGAAAAAAAATCACCTCCTTTCCGTCTGAGACCCTTGTCTTTAAACAGTGAGCCCTGTTCTAGATTGTCCAAAAAGAAGAGACACATCCGACCTGTCAAGACCACTGAGGATCTTATGCTGCAATCAAGTGCCCTCTTAATCTTCCAAGCCCCAGGGGATACAAGCAAGGTCTCTTCAACATTCCCTCATCAGGGGGCATAATTTTAAGGTAATTGGAGGAAGGTTTAGGGGAGATGTCCGAGGCAGGTTCTTTACACAGAGAGTGGTGGGTGCACTGCCAGCAGTAGGAGTAGAGTCAGAGACATTAGGTTCATTTAAGCCTCTCTTGGATAGGCACATGGAAAATAGTACAATGAAGGGTATGTAGGTTAGTCTGATCTTAGAGTAGGATAAGAGGTCAGCACAACATCGAGAGCCGAAGGGCCTGTACTGTGCTGTACTGTTCTGTGTTCTATGAATCCTCCCATTGCAGGTATTAATATGGCAACAAGTCTCTGAACTGCTTCCAAAGTATTTACATCCTGCCTTAACTAAGTTGGTAAATGCTTCAGACATAGTCTCACCAATGGTATGTATAACTGAAGTTTAAGCTCCCAACATTTGTATTCAATTCCCCTCATAATAAAAGATAATATTCTACTCACCCTCTTAATGACTTTCTGTGCCTGGAGTCTAGCCTTTTGCAATTCATGCATTTGGACACCCAGATCTCTCTGCATCAGTTCAGTGAATTTAAGGGTTTAATCCAGAAAGTGCACAACAGATACTTTCCAACACAAATGGACTGACCTATTATCTATGGTTAACTAAAAAGCTCAAAGATAGTATCAAATTCAAAAAAGGCATATAATTCTGCGAAGATAGGTGGCAGGTTAGAAAATTGGGCAGAACATAAAGCAAACAGCAAAGAATTACTGAAAGATTAAGAAGGAGGAAAAACAATCAGTGTGCCAGAGAAAGTTAGCCAAAGATGTAAAAACCAATCAGAAAAGTTTCTTCAGATATTAAAAAAAAAGTTAACAAAGTAAGTATTGGGTCTATTGAAAATGAGTCTGGGGAATTAGTAATAAAGATAAAGAGATGGTAGGTGAATTGAACAGATATTCTGTGCCAGTTTTCACAAGAAATGATATAAGCAGCATCCTGGAAATAGCTGGAAATCAGGAACTGAAAGGGAGGGAGGAACTCAAGAAGTTAAAATGACGAGAGAAGTAGCATTGAGTAAATTATTGGTACTGAGTTGGTAAATCACCTACTCCTGATGGTGTTAAAAGAAAAAGCCAGCAAAATAGTTGGTGTGTTAGTTTTAATTTTCAAAAACTCATTAGATTCAGGGAAGGTTCCTTTAGATTGGAAAATAGCTAACGTATTTCCTTTATATTTAAAAAGGGAGGGAGGCAGAAAGCAGTAAACTAAAGGCCAGATAGCTTAACATAATGTCATAGGCAACAAAATAGAAGCTGTTATTTAAACATTATAACAAGGCACTTGGATACGTTTCAGGGTAATGAGGCAGGGCCAACATGGTTTCACCAAAGGCAAACATGTTTATTTAATTTATTGAATTCTTTGGAGGGGTAACTTCTGCTCATCAAAGGGAATGAGTGGATTACTGTATTTAGATTTCCAGCAGGTATTTGACAAAGTGCCATATCAAAGGTTGGTGCAGAAAATAGAATTTGCAGGAGTAGGGATAATGTGATGGCTTGGATAGAAGATTGATTTATTAACAAGAAGCAGTAAGTAGGAATAACTGAGTCTAAATATGTTCAACAGGGCCTTTCTTAGTTGATAAAGACACTTTCAAAATATTTATAATCTCCTAAGTGGAAATACAATTCTTTAAATTGCTAGATTCTCACATTGACTTAAAATACATTGTAAAATATTTTACAATAACTGGGAGAAGAGCTAGCTGGGGCCTTCACTTGTTCCTGAGCCACAGTTTTGTGATGTCTTTCTGAGGGCAGTCTTTAAATGCTCTATTCACTCATGGGACATGGGCCTCACTGGCTGGACATCCAGCCTGTTCCTAATTGCCCTTGAGAAGCCGGTGGTGAGCTGCCTTCTTGAACCGCTGTTGTCAATTCGGTGTAGATTCAACCACAATGCCATTAGGGAGGGAATTCCAGGATTTTGACCCAATGACAGTGACCCAGTGACGGCGATGTGTTTACAAATCAGAACGGTGAGTGATTTCGCAGGGAACTTGCAGGTGGTGATGTTCCCATGTATTTGCTGCCCTTGTCCTTCTAGGTGGAAGAGGTCATGCGTTTGGAAGGTGCTGATTTTTGGTGGCATTTCTGCAGTGCATCTCGTGGTTGTACACAGCATCTGCTACTGAGTGTTGGCAGTGGAGGGACTGGATATTTGTGGATGTGGTGCCAATCAAGCGGGCTGTTTTTTCCTGGATGGTGTCAAGCATCTTGAGTGTTCTTGGAGCTGCACCCATCCAGACAAATGGGGAGTCTTCCATCACATTCCTGACTTGTGCCTTGTAGATTGTGGAATTTTGGGAGTTAAGAGGAGTTTACACACTTCAAGATTAAAAAGAAACTATTCAATCACAGGATGTGGGTATCATGGCTAGATCAGCATTTATAATCCATCCCTAATAGATATTGTTAGGCTCTTCACTCCACATTTTTATTGAAGTCAAATTTTACCATCTACCATGGTGTGGTTTGAACCCCAAACATCAGCTAGATCTCTGGAATAATAGGTAAGGGATAATACCTCTAGCCCAACACTTCCCTTACTTATTCAGCTAAAATATTTATATATAGCTAGTCCAGTTCAGTTTCTGGTCAATGGTAACCCCCAGGATGTTGTTATTGGGGTAATCAGTGGGAAATATAATTGATTGTAGTGGAACAGAGGGAGCTTGGAGTAGGTGCACAGGTCTCTGAAAGTGGAGTCACAGGTAGACAGGGCAGTGAAGAAGGCTTTTGGCACACTGGCCTTCATCAGTCAGGGCATTGAGTATTGAGGTTGGGAAGTCATGTTGTAGTTGTACAGGATGTTGGTGAGGCTGCACTTGGAGTATTGAGTTCAGTTTTGGTCAACTTGCTATCGGAAGGATGGAAAAAGTGCAGAGGAAATTTTAAAGTGTGTTGACAGGACTCAAGAGTCTGAGTTATAGGGAGAGGTTGGACAAGCTAGGATGATTTTTCCTTTACAGCGTAGGAGACTGACGGGGGATATTATAGAGGTGTATAAGATTGTAAGAGGCATAGATTGCATGATTGCACTTTTTGCCAGAGTTGGGGAATCAAGGACAAGAGGGCATCAGGTGAAAATTAGAGTGGAAAGAATAAAAGGGAGCCTGAGGGGTGGTATGCATATGGAATGAGCTGCCAGCAGAAGTGGTTGAGGCAGGTACATTAACAACATTTAAACGGCATTTGGACAAATACATGGAGGGGAAAAGTTCGGAAGGATATGGGGCAAGTGCAGGGAAATGGGGTTAGTTTGAATGGACATCTTGGTCGACATGGACCAGTATGGACCAAAGGGCCTGTCTCCGTGCAGTAGGACTCTATGACTCTATGAATGTTAGTGGGCAGTGATTAGGATGTCTCTTATTGGAGATGGTCATTGCCTGACATCTGTGTGGCGCAAATGTTACTTGCCACTTGCCAAGCCGAGATATTGTCCAGATTTTGTTGTATTTGATCACTGACTGCTTCAGTATCTGAGGAGTTGCAAAAGGTGCTGAACATTGTGCAATCTTCAGCAAACATCCCCACATCTAAAGTACTGAAGTGCCAGCCTAAACTATAAACTCTCGTCTCTGAAGTGGGATATCTACCTCCAACTTGCTGACTCAGAGGTGGGAGCTTTCTAGTGACCCCCATCAACATCCAGTTGCCTAATAGAGACATCAGTCTGGCTATGGCATTCACAAAGGAGTGTTCTATGGGGCTGATCACTACAGGGAGAAATGAGGGAAGCTGACTGGAGTGATTGAACACGTTATCCAAATGTAGATTTTCCCAGATCTCAGCCGATCCTGCAGCATAACTTGCAGATTCCACATCAGAACCTACTGTTGAGTGGGATTCAGATTGACTCATTTTAGTCTGTGCTGCATGTTACTGCAATGAGTGAAGCCAGTAGTAGGTGGGCTGGAGTTGAGCTGTTTCCCTGTCTGTGGGTTAAGCTGGCACAGTCAGGAGGGAGTAGCTAGTGTGTAAGATGCTGTTTGAGCTTCACACAGTTTCATGATTGTTTGCCCACCATGACATCTGTCAATTGTAATTTTCAGGCATCAAACTACTTTGGTGGACTTGGCATGACACGGATCCCAATATTTATGACAGACACTATTGGGTACCCTGGACTTCATATATCTTCCACATGTCATTCGCTTGTTGCTTTGCATTCCTTATAGACCTTGGCAGGTAAGTGGGTATTAATAAGTCACTCTCTGTATAGGACTTGTCAAGTCCAATAGAAGTAGCATGCTTAAAACCATGTCAAAGAGTGTGGTGCTGGAAAAGCACAGCCGGTCAGGCAGCATCCGAAGAGCAGGAGAGTCGACATTTTGAGCATAAGCTCTTTCCTGATGAAGATCTCGAAGCGTTGACTCTCCTGCTCCTCGGATGCTGCCTGACCTGCACCACACTCTTCAACTCTGAGCTCCAGTATCTGCAGTCCTCACTTTCTCCTATAACCATATCACTCTCCCAGAGATCGAATGACTAAAATATCTGTTGATGCAAGTTGTCCAAGCGACTCTATCCATTCCATTTATCTCTCCCATCTCTCCTAATGACAACATTGTCTCGGGTGACTGTGGTCATATCCAGAGGCCCAGGGTAGTTCTGTAGGGCCATGGGTTCAAAACAAAGCTGGTGAAGTTTTAATTCAAGTAGTAGTAAATCTGGAATTGTCTTAGTAATATTAACCAGAACAACTACCCTGACTGCCACAAGAACACATCTCATTTAATAGTGTCCCTAATGGACATTTGACTGCAGATTCACAGCTGACAGGTGCTGAGGCAATGGGGGACCAATGCTGGATTTGCCAGCAATGTGCACATTCCATAAACAAATGAAGAAACACAAAGACACTTCTGGCTGCAATTGGGGCTTCTCTCATTTCAATGTTTCCACCTTAGGGGAGCCTCCACTAATGGTGGCTCAGTGGTTAGCACTGCTGCCCCACAGCGCCAAGGACTTGGGCTCGATCCCAGCCTTAGGTGACTGTCTGTGTGGGGTTTGTACATTCTCCTCGTGTCTTCATGGGTTTCCTCTGGCTGCTCTGGATTCCTCCCACAGACCAAGGATGTACAGCTTAGGTGGATGTGCCATGCTAAATTGCCCGTAGCATCCAGGAATGTGCAGAGTAGGTGGAAATACAAGGATATGGGAATGGGTCTGGGTGGGATGTTCTTCAGAGGGTGGGTGTGGACTGGATGGGCCAAATGGCCTGCTTTCACACAGTAGGGATTCTATAATTCTCTGATATTGGGACAGATGCGACCAGGTCCAAAGGGACAATACTGGGCCATTTGCTCTCCAACCCAAGAAACTTTCATCCCATCCATGAAAAAAAAGATATTTGGATGAGCATTTGAAATGTCATAAGGTTCAAGGCTTTGGACCAACAGTAGGTTTAACATTCTTAAGGGCCTTTTCTGTACTGTATGATTCTGATTGTGGGCCTTAATATGAATGCAGAGTACTGGGCTAAAGGTAAGATTCTTGGTAATGTAGATGAACAGAGAGATCTTGGTGTCCAGGTACATAGATCTCTGAAAGTTGCCACCCAGGTTGATAGGGTTGTTAAGAAGGCATAGGGTGTGTTAGTTTTTATTTGTAGAGAGATTGAGTTTTGGAACTGTGAGGACATGCTGCAGCTGTACAAAACTCTGGTGCGGCCGCACTTGGAGTATCACATACAGTTCTGGTCACCGCATTGTAGGAAGTATGTGGAAGCTTTGGAAAGGGTTCAGAGGAGATTTACTAGGATGTTGCCTGGTATGGAGGGAAGGTCTTACGAGGAAAGGCTGAGGGACTTGAGGCTGTTTTCTTTAGAGGGATGAAGGTTGAGAGGTGACTTAATTGAGACATATAAGATAACCAGAGGGTTAGATAGTGACAGCCTTTTTCCTCAGATGGTGATGGCTAGCAAAGGGGACATGGCTTTAAATTGAAGGGTGTCAGACACAGTTTCTTTACTCAGAGAGTAGTAGGGGCATGGAATGCACTGCCTGCAACAGTAGTAGACTCGCCAACTTTAAGGGCATTTAAATGGTCATTGGATAGACATATGGATGAGAATGGAATAGTGTAGGTTAGATGGGCTTCAGATTGGTTTCACTGGTCAGTGCAACATCGAGGGTCAAAGGGCCTGAACTGCACTGTACTGTTCTATGAATTCTGCTTTCCCTGTAACACTGCATTTCCCATGTCCAATCCACCTGTCCTGCATATCTTTGGACTATTGGAGGAAGACACAGGGAGAACATACAAACTCTGCACAGTCACCTGAGGGTGGAATTGAACCTGCATCCCTCACAGTGTGAGGTGGCAGTGCTAACCACTGCGCTGCCCCAAATGGCTTGCATTGGTTCTGTATAATTCAATGATTACGTTTTTTTCCAAGTGTTAAATTATACCAAGTGCCTTCTGTGAAAGTGCTGGAAAGGCTGATTGAATTAAAGCGATCATAAAATGCAAACTAATGTACGAGACATGACTAAGAGTCCCGAGTGACATCGATTTTCAGTGCAGATTAGGGAGTGATGAGGGATTGAGTGTGAAATCCCTGATGGTTAGCAGATTCAGTGAATGTCAGTCTCAGCAACTCACTGAGAGGTTAGATTTTAATTTTCCAGATCTGCTGGGAGTTAGCCGCGTGCTCATTTTTCACCCTGTGGCTAACAGGAAGGAACGTTGGCCGGGGATAAATTGGGCAGTTGTAAGTCACAAGAGTATAAATGCCACAGCTGCTGTCATGACAGCTTTCAAAAACGTTTGCCAAATGTCAGAGCCATCGTTCTGGAGCAGATTACTGCACTCTGACGGCCGACGTGCAATCACAGAAACCCTTGCCTCCCTTCTCAGTGTAGCATCCTCTCTGTTCAAATTCTCTGCCAGTGTCCTTGCCTGTGTGTGTCAGCTAACCCAAGTGATACCCAACTGATACAATCCACTGGCAAGCCTTCTCAAGGTGATTTGTAAGGCTACTTTTAATCACCATCCATTGAGGGTGGGCAGCCCTCCATTAGCCCTGCAGCAGCCACTGGGGTGACACTGTATCAGAGCACCAGGACAACGACAGGTGAAAAACTGCATTTCTCTTAGCACTATCTCAATCTTCCACATGTTGCCTTTACTCACTCTCCCTTTACATGATAGTGGATCAGAAACTCGAAGTGGACATTTAATTCCAAAATCTGTTCTTTGATAGATGTCGCTACAGACAAAACAAAAATTAAACACTGCAGATATCAATTCAGTGCTGACAAAGTCCTGTGTGGGACCCATGGAATGTTCCACTTGGAGTGTGTCAAGGAAACATCAAGCAGAATGAGACAAATGTAACAGAAAGAGTTAATGAGGAGGCTGACTATCTTTCCCCCTTTAGCAGAAAGCAAATTCTTTCAGACAATGTTTGTGTTTTGTCCTTCCCAGGTGGGACTAGATTGGGTTGGGATATCTGGTTGGCATGGATGGGGTCTGTTTCCATGCTGTACATCTCTATGACTCTATGACTATTAAATAGGAATTAAAAATTGATTGTAATCCTAGTCTCTGTGCACTAGTTAGCTGAGGCACTCGTGGGTATTAGCAAGGGTTTGAGTTATGGTGTGTTAGGAAAGTCACAGACAAAGAACCACTTGCTATTTATCTCTGCACTGCATGTAAAAGAATGCTTTCACTGTAAGGGCTGGAAGCCAACTATAGAGTCATAGAGCACAGAAACAGGCCCCTAGGCTCAACTCATCCATGCCAATCAGGTTTCATAAACTGAATAGACCCATTCGTCTGTGTTTTGCCATTGAAAGAAAACAAGACAAAAGGTCCTCAACTAACTACAAAGCTGAGAATCCTGATGAAGGGCTCATGCCCAAAACGTCGATTCTCCTGCTCCTTGGATGCTGCCTGACCTGCTGTGCTTTTCCAGTGCTACACTCTTGACTGAGAATCCCGAAATCCAACTACTAACTATCAATGTTTCACTGTCTCCTCTTCACAACCCATTCAGAGTGTCTAATCTATACATTTTTAGACATTTATCTGATGTTTTGGATTCATTCCTTGTCACTAATCTATGCGTGAGTTATTATTATTCTTGTGGTTAGTAACCGATAAACACACTTTTAACTCAAGAGATCCTTGTCAAAACACCAATTCAGTCGGTCTGAGAGAAAGTCATCCACAGGAAATGATCCTTCTTAAATTAACCTTATTGCACCCAAACCAAGGGATGGGTGAATAAAGATGGGAAGCCAGTTTCTCCCTTCTCAACCCTAAGAATTTAGGGTATCCTAGAGTATATAATTTAGGGTTGACTGTGATAACTTGGTGAACCTTACCAGTGTCTGAAACAGTATCCCTGGAGTAATGTATATCACAGAACCCATTGTCTTGGAGTGAGTGGTCTGTAGAGAATCTTCACATTCAGTGTAGAAGGCTTCAGCACGTACAATATCACTCACCATAGAATCTGGCAATTTTAAAGAACTTTTAACACTTAACGCAATGAGTTTGTAAAAACTCAATCGGCATCTAAGCTGGGAGTTATTGATCAACCCTGGTGGACATCTTGCTGTTTTTATTTTTGTAAAAACCCACTACCAAAGCATCTACTAACTAGCATCTACTAAGTAAATAATTAACATTGCCTACTAGGGAAGTCTAACAATATGAAAAACATAATGGTGAAAAAAAGGAGGAAACAAAAGCAACGTCGTGTCAGAGGTGAGATAATACACTCCATCCCCAGTGGTGCCCAGCTCTCTCTAAAAGCTACCGGTGGAAGTCCTTTTTCTTTGAGCCACCACCAAATCACCCGTTAATTAATTAAAGAAATCACAAGCTTTGCCCACCAGGAGTTGGTAGGCGTCCTTTTTTAAAGCACGTTTTAATGATTATGTTTATTAACCACATCAATGTGGCAAACACACGTAGGTATTTTTAAAGCGACCTGTCCTAGTGGGACTTCCAGCTCAGAGGTAGGGACACTACCACTGTGCCATAACAGCCTTCAGTTGAGATATTTGCTGAGTAACCTGTTCAGACACACCTGTGGGATGTGAACCTGGGTTTTCTGGCTCAGAGGTAAAGATTCTGGTGGGAAGCCTCTTTTTTATACATTATGTAAATTACCACCTCGTTCTGAAGTGTTGGGAGTTCTCTCATTCTATTCTGTCCTCCCTATGTTCTTTATTTTTACCCAGAGATACTTTCTCGCACCTCTGAATGTTTTCCCAACCACCAAACCACACGAGTTTCTTTTTAAACGAAAAATTTACAAGCTGTGCCTGACAGTGACAGTGCAAAAACAGCAAGAAGGAAGAGAGTAAGGGGATTAAATTAAAATAGAGCTGGATGGAACAATAATGCACAATAATAATAAGGGGGGGGGTTAAATCAAAATGGACTTGGAAGGGTTTGCCGGTGGGAGCCGTTCCTATTGCTGAATATTGTGCTGAGTTGTGTATGTTTAAGAGATGATATTAATAGGAGCACTGCGCTCTGAAATGGCCGCACCAGTGTTACCCACTGACTGATGTCACAATCTGCCTACTCTGCACCTGCTGGTGAAGGTCCTTTCCAAGTGGTTAAAATTCCTACTAAAATAATGTCAGACGCCAAAATGTTGGGTTCTCAGGAGCCAGATTCAGTTTGACTTTGCCTCCTTATTCTGTAGCCTTCCTGCTCACGTTCGAACCATGTAACTGCCTATCAAAGGCAGTTTTACATTACACTGTTTCAGACATTGACGTCATTACAATTTAAACCCATTATCTGCAATGTCAGACTGCATTTGGTAATTGATGTTGTATTTAAATCTGCAGCCTATTTAATGTGGTAACTGATATAAGTCTCTCTGTCTCTCTAAGTCACAGAGATCTGTTAACTGATATGGATCTCTTGCGCTCACTAAGTCACCAACACAATGCAGGTTCCCAGGGTGTAAGTGAAAGGTCTTTTAGAATGTGGCTGTGGATTGTAGCATTGTATATATTACTGCAGTCAGTCTTTGTTATATATCATTCGCGCTTTCCTCTAAATTGAGAGCCTGACAATCTTGTAGTGATGTGAGCTCCATGCCCTCTTGATGATGTTCACCCAGTGAACAGGGAGAACTCCAGCCATGCTCTCTGTCCAGGAGGAGGTGGTTTGAATGCTGAGAGTGCCTTCACTGGCCCTGAATGGGGGTAAAGTGCTGATTACAACACAGTGAGAATGCTCTGCACATCGCAGCTCCAAGGTCCGTATGTGCACACATCATGAGCTAATGGTAGTCTATTGGCCTTCACTGTCCAGGCTGTCATTGTGGGGGGCAGGGGTTCCAGTGAGAGAGAGAGAGACAGAGGGAGAAATGGAGGAACATCAGGGAAGTAGGTTCTGGAGGATGATGGAGATGGCTGAACCTTAACAGAACAATTACAACAATTAAAAGGCATGTGGATGGTTAGGCAAATAGGGAAGGGTTTAGAGGGATATGGGCCAAATGCTGGCAAATGGGACTAGATTTATTTTGGATATCTGGTCGGCATGGACGTATTGGACCGAAGGGTCTGTTTCTGTGCTCTATAACAGCCCATTGAAAGGGCAAGGGGCTCTTCCTTCACCCTGCATTCCCAGTGGCAATCTGTGTCTACAGGAAGTGTGGACGAGGACGGTTATACAGGGTTAAGGCCCTAATTCTGGGAGGCGTGCTGCCTGTGGATGATGGAATCCTCCGCTGTGCCTGTTTTATAGGAAGAGAAATCTGGGCCTGGTGCTACTCCAGGCCCTTTATCCATCCTCAGGCCCCTCATCTTTGATCCTTTGATGGGTTCCTATGAGCCCCTTGGCAATCTGCTTTAGCTACTATAGAATAGAGAAGCACTGAAGGTGGATGTTCAACCCATCAGATCTATGCCAATGACTACCCCTGCGTCCACTCACCTATGCTTTCCTTTCTTTTTCTCTCTAAACATTTATTCTACTTCCTTTCAAACCAGTATCCACCACAATATCAGGGAGGGAGTGCACTCAAAATCCTAACCACTCTTTGGTTCTCACCTCTGGTCCTTCTGCCAATCAAATTAAACCAAGTTAAATCTGGGCCATCTGATTATCAATACCTCTGTCATTGAAAACAGGTTCTAATTATTCTATCCAAGGCCTTCATTATTTTATCCATCTCCATCAACTCCCTTCGGACTTTTTAGCTCCTTAGGAGAGCAACGCTAATCTCTTCCTCATCCCTGGAGCCACTCTGTAAATCTCTCCTGAACTCCCTACAAAGTCTTCCTATCCTTCTGTCACCAGAATTGACATCAAGGCTGCATTTGACTGACTATGGCAGCAAGGAACCCTATCGAAACTGAAGTCAATAGAAATCAGGGGGCAAACTCTCTGCTGGTTGGAGTCATAGCCTGGCACAAAAGAAAATGGTTGAGGCGTTTGGAGATCAGTCATCTCATCTCCGTGACATCTCTGCAGGAGTCCTCAGGGTATTTTCTTCCCCTTCACCAAATTACCTACAGTATTCTTCCATCTATTAACCATGATCACCAGTAAATCGCCCTTGTTTTCCAGTTGATAAATTTACATACAGAACCCTATTAAGGGAAATGCAGACCACTAAAGATGAGGGGGAGGGGGAGTGGGAGTGGGCTAAATCAAAATGGAGTTGGAAGGGGAGATAAAGCACTGTGTACCTGGCAGTGCCCACCTTTCTCCAAAGGCATTGAGAATTTGGTGGACCCTGCATGTGTCTGATGACACTTGGGCATGAACATAGCCATGGAAGAGGGGAAGGCAGTCAGTAGCTATGCCCCGTCCGCAGACTGCTTCCTGGACCTTTTGTAGCCAGTCTGGCTAGCCACAGGAGCAGACTCATTAGGAGGTCCTCTGTCTTTCTCATAGCCCTCCCCATTTTCCTCAGTGCAGTGACCTAGGCCCAGTCATCTTCAGCTACTCCACCATAAAGTCAGAAGTGGGGATCTTTGCTGATGATTGCACAATGTGCAGCACCATTCACAACCCCTCCAACAATGAGTAGCCAACATCCAAGTGCTGCAATAATATCCATGCTTGGGCTGACAAGTGGCAAATGACATTCATTGCGCAGTCTGAGGGACTACTCTATAATTCTCAGGGGCTACTTTCTGGATTTCAGGGGCTCAATGAGCTCAGTGATGGTGTCAGCTCACAGCCTCACAATTAGTGAAAGCATTGACCACCCCGTGCTGAACCATCTTGTCTTTGGTGTTGCCATCTTACACCGTAAAGCCAGCAATGCAAAATGGCACTTGCCACCTTTTCCTGACTCTTGCGTGCTTTTTGATGGGTGGGCTGGACATCTTTAAGAT